>NC_133201.1:43241541-43259041 GCF_958299795.1 Porites lutea
TTATAAAATAAACAGCCAGGGTAATCTGTAGTAGCCACATAACCCCTGAAGGCTTCTTTCAGTTTTTCACTCTTGTCCTCACTGCTGTTGAATATCTCTTCCCACATTGGCCATAAATGCTCTTGATTGTCAGGGAGTACTTCTGTCATATGATGGCAAGGTCCAAATCCTAAGAGAACAAGCGCTTGCTGCAGGGATTTAGTTCCAGTACGACCCAGTCCAGCGCCAATAACTTTCAAATCTGTCATGATCTGAAATAAAGGTCAAGGTAAAGCGTCCTTTTTTAAGTCGTGCTGAGGTCAAAATAGGCATCTTTCAACTAACAAACTTGAGGACGATGCTGCGCTCTTTTTAAGTTATCCATTTTTGCTGTGTTTTAAAAGTAATTCACAGCAAAACTACTTAGGCTGTGTCTACCCTAATACGTTGTCAAAAGTGTGCGTTTTCGTTAGGGACCTTACGATCCGACAGCGGCGGCGTCCATGAAAACGTCCCTGAAAAATAGACTTCGCATCCTTTCACTTTTTTTCGCGATTTTCCCAAGTCTTCCAGTGAGTTAAAAAGAAGGGAATTTAGGCTGGAGATGAAGAGAGGGGACTGCGCCCAAGTCGTTCAGACAGGGACGGTAGAATTTATCGCCTTGCCGTTCCTGTTCTCAAGTAAACCAGGAGCCGGCTCCTGAGTAAACTTAAAATTTGGTTATTTCATGTCGTAGTTGTGCAGGGACAGCAACGAAATGTACAAAAAAGCGTGATGCACGTGCAGCCTTGTTGTCTTGCTCATTAAACCCATTGCTTTTTTGACGCTCTCGTTGCCGTCACCGTCTTGTTTTCGTAGGGTCCCTATTGATGCGTCTTCGACTGTCCACATTAACACGTTCAAGAAACGATGAAATTGGACTTTGTGACGTAAGTTGAACTCTGTGCACTTGCTACAAACACACGTGCCTGCGATATTTTCGGTCATCGTTTTTATGTTGATGCGTTTTCGACACTCGTTACTCGTTAAGCGCATATTTAGTTATAAGGTGCGTATGACTGTGTATAATAAACACTTGGAGAGTTTGCCAGACACGAGTTCACAAATCTTTGATTGGAAACAATTTGTCAGGCACTCTCTCTCTCTCTCTCTCTCTGTGGGGGAACAAGACTCAGTCGACAAACAAGCAAGACGAGTAAATCAACGGCTAACTTATCACCAGCAGAACGATGGAAAGATGGACGATGAGAGGAATTCGTTGACAATTGTAGGACTTGCTCGGAAGGTCTCTCCTAATTGGTCGCAGGAAACAATGACATGTCATTCTTCCAATTGTTTTAGTATTGTTTGGGGTCAGGGAAACGCACCATAACTTCACTTCCGAGCAGCTGCTGGGTAACCATTAAATTCGGTGCTGACTTATTCCCTGCTCTCAAATGTTCTTCTATAAAGTTTTGAAAAAGACTAGTCTAAAAACGCGCGAGCGTGAATTGGTCAAACCTTTGAATTTCTAAGGCTTACTTTCTGGTAAATAAATGAACTGTATGTAAAAAGTGAAAGAAAAATGGCAAAAATCCAATTTCTAATTCAGTCTTTTCTTATGGTTTAGAATAAGCTGTCCTCGAAACTGGGAATGTTTTGATCAAAGCTGTGTAAATCGAGCTGAATGAGTTAATGGAACCTTGCGTTTCCTGTTTTTATCTCACCTACTGTATGGAATATGAATGGAATATGAATGGAATATGTGTGAAACTCTTCATTTTGAATCGGTATATTTCAAAGAGCTACACAACGACGATAATTGACCGACAATGTACAGAGCGGGTGGAGCTGTAGTGTCAACTATTACTAGTTGGTATTAATATTATGCTACAGGAAATGTTAGGTGGTTTAAATCGTTTCAAAACTCATCTCATATCATTTATTGGAGACTTATTAGAGACAGTGCAAAAGCAGTCAAAACAAGAATGCGACCTTGAAAATTTTATCTACACCAGGAGCATGCACGAAATGAATGCAGATTCATTGAGAGCAGATCATGACTAACGCTTTATAATTTAGCTAACGTAACTAAAGGATCACTGGAGTGTGCCGAGGACTTGTATGCTACTCGTTTGTAACCTCCCTGGAATTCATTGAACTTTAAGCCGATACTCAGGGCACAAAAAAAACAGATCAAAGATAACAACAAAAGTACAAAAAGAGAAGAATTGAATGGGTGGGCAGGACACAGCTTAAATTAAGATGAGAAGGAGAGGAATACTGCACTATTTACCTATTTACACTGTTTGTATAAGTCCTCAGATTGAAAAGCCAAGAGATATTGAAAGTCGAAAGGTAACAAAGTATTATTTTCAAATTAACTCACCACTTTCCAACGTCTATGACTCTGCCTCTCCGATCCAAACGACGTCGAGAACCGGACGTGCGTAACTCGACCGCACGTACAAGAGATCTGGGTACGAGATTACCAGTTGAACAGCGGGGAACCACAGCGGGGCTAACCTGCAGTCTCCGGCCGGTGTCCCACTCTTCACTCCAGAAGGGACAAAGACAGCTGTTTGTAAAATGGCTTGTTCTACCCGCCGGCAATGCTAAAATAATTGCTTATTTGGTTGGCACCTAAATTCGGCTGATAATGGTAATTTGTTTGGGACTATTACGTATATTTTGACAACTTTGTGATCAAAAACCCGGCGTTTAGGGGGGAGGGAGGGGGGTATGGTTTCTGCGCCGTTTTGATCTGAAAACAGGAATAGACCAATTTTGGTCTGGAACCAGGTATGGTTTTCGAGGAAACTACGGGAGTGTATGAACTTTTTTATCGTTTTTTAAAAATTCCAAATGAAGAGAAGTGTGAGAATTCTAAGTGAATTTTAAGAAATCTTTTTGTTGGCGTTCTAATCTAAGTAATGATGACATAATTGCGGCCCGCACAGGGACAAGGCAGCTACCTATTTTCGTCTTGAAAGCGTCTGAGAACTCGATTTGTTGGGTAGTTTGTTTGGAAATTTGGAAGTTTGTTTCGCTGTTTTACCAGTTCCCAGTCCCCACCCCACGCACCGCTGCAAATCCGCTGCAAAACACCGCGGCAAAACGCACTGGGCATGAGCGCAAAATTTAACACCAGGTCAGCTTTTTTTTCCGGTCCAGTAAATATACCAATTGTGTAAGCATAACGTTGCCGTTATCGCGCCAAGTTTAAAAGCATAAAGGGAGAAACAGACAAAAAAGGGAGCGAAAAAATCACTTCATTCAATACTGTGAGTGTCGATCGTTTGCACCACTATCTGGTTGCACCAACGCTGAAATGAAAATGATGTTTGAAGTTTGTACGTCGCTAAGGCTCGACTAGAGGAATTTGTTTTTACTGCCTTTCTTGCATCCTACTGGTTTGGCATAAGTTAATTTGGGAGACGGCGATAACTTAGAAAAGAATCTATAGCAATACTTATGAAAGAATTCAAAATAAAGACGTCATTATTATCATTAACACTAGAACCAGGGAATAAAACTTTAGTCCGCTCCGTGATTTTTTTTATTATCAGAGAAAACAAGAATTCAAAACAAAAGATGGGCGGGATTTACACTGCAATAACCTCGACTTTGATTACTGCCGTCACGAGCACCCGGAGCTTTCGGTCTTGTAAATGATTTTGGCCGGGAAATGCCTAAAAACGTACTTTTATTCAAGAAAATGCTTATTTCATTTCTATTTAATTCTTTTACAAGGTTGTTCTTTGGTTGAAGACTTTAATAATTTTAAACTGTGCGACTCGATGCAGCCGAGCCACACAGTCCGAAATTATTGAAAAATGGATCAATGGGAATTTTTAAAGGCGTTGAAAAAGAAACACTAAGAGTTGATTTCGTTGATTTCGTCAGCGTTCTTTTTTGAGAATCAGTTCACAGCCTCACCGGACAAAATCCGAGGCAATCATTTTGAAAAAAAAAATATATTAATACAAAAAAAGGTAACATTTACTCAGAATAACTGAAAAGCTAATCGAGCTGAGTAAAGCTAAATGATGTTCAGGCATAGGAGGTAGGTTGGCACTAAAGCTAGAACAAACAAGGAATTAGTAAATAGATAAAAGGAAAAAAATCAAAAAGAAAAAAAAAAGAAAGAGGAGAAAAAAATATATATATATATATAAATACCAATTAAAGACTCACGAACAGTAAGACTGTAAGATGTTTAACATGACTTTGTTTTTAAAGGATTTAAGGGGGAGGTGTTTAATGCTTTCATCAAGGTTATTCCAAACTTTTACAGCCGCAAAGCGAAAGTTGAATTTACCATAGTTTTTTTTTTGTATTGAGGTAATAGGTTGATTTAGAAGCAAGCCTGGTATTGTATGAGGGTATGGATGCTACTGTTTTAAAGAAATTTTCAAAGGAAGATGGAAGAAGATTATGGTGATAGTTATACATGAGGAGTGCATTATGAAGGGTAACAAGATCAGTTAACTTAAGAATGTTTAATTTCTTAAAAAGAGGCTCAGAGTGATCACCTGGTACCGAAAAAGTTATAATACGTGTTGCTTTCTTTTGAAGAATTCTCAAAGGTCTGAGAGTAGAACTATAAGTATTGCCCCAAATTGATAAACCGTAGGTGAGGAAGGGGTAAATAAGTGAATAATATAATTGAAGTAATATGTTTCCGTTTACATTATGTCTAATTTTAGATAGTACCCCAATACCTCTTGAAATCTTCTTGCTCAATTCGTGCAAGTACGGTTTCTAGTTCAAATTAGAATCAAAAATGAGTCCTAGGTATTTAACTTGGTTATCAGATTTAACAGACATATTGGAGATATTAAGATTCAACTTATGAGCTATTCGTCTTTGCGGAGAATGGAATACCACAAAGCTAGTTTTTTCAATGTTCAGAGGTAATTTGTTAGCAAATAACCTCTGGCTCACCTTATCTAGTTCTACATTTAGGTTGGTTTCTAAATTTAGAATGTTAGTATTGTCAAGAAACAGGTTTGTATCATCTGCAAAAAGGTGAAAATCCAAAATGTTGGAGCATTTAGGCAGATCATTTATATATTAAAGTAAAAGAAGTGGGCCAAGCACTGACCCCTGTGGTACTCCACATGAATCAGTTTGGTAATCAGAATCAGTACCAAAAAAAGAGACAAACTGTCTTCTGTTACTTAGATATGATGCAAACCAATCATTTACAACACCTCGTATACCATAATACTCCAACTTGGTTAACAAAATTTTATGATCGACAGTATCAAATGCGCTTTACATAAGTCTAAAAAAATGCCACAAGAATAGGTGCCACTATCGATTGATCTCTGTATCTTATCGGTCAAGAGGAGAAGAGCATTTTCACGTCATATCTAACTAAACTAACTAAGGTATTAATTCGACAACTTTTATAACGAGGAACAGTCTATCTTAACAGTGTTCTTAATCATGAGCACAAGTGACAGACCCAACTAATTAGTCCTCGAATTCTTCCTCACTTAGGTATATCACTATACAGATATTCTCCCTGATGAAGTGTGCGTTAGTCACACGAAACGCGTAGGAGACAACAACTCAACTCAAGAACATTCAAGAAGTTTGAAAGTACTGCTCACTGGTTTATCCGTTTAAAAATATTCTATATACAGTCAACTTTCTCTAAGACGGACACCTTTGGGACCGGCTCTAATTGTCCGTCTTAGATTGGTGTCCGTCTTATAAAGAGTCAAATAAGGGGAGTAAAGAAAGGCAGGGACCAACTCTAAGTGTCCGTTTTACAGAGGTGTCCGTCTTATAGAGGTGTCCGTTAAGAGAGAGTCGACTGTATTCTATATTTTAAAAATATAAAGAAGTTTCTACCACGTTTTAAAAGCAGTAAATTGTGTTGATATCGTTGATATCTTTAAGTAAGTGCATGTCCGTATTCCTCCTGGAATGCAGTGACTTTTGGGGCAGCAAAATTTCAAGTGGACGTTAGGAGGGGTGGGAATAAGACGACAGCAAAAGTACAATAAAGCGACGAATCAGACATAACTTCTTCGGTCTTTTGCTATGCAAAGCACTGTTAAAAGTAATTTCTTTTTTGTATTACAACTTGTACAAATTTATTTTTGGCCTTGGGGAATATTGCGTGACAACCTCGAGTGCGTGATTGTTGCGTGAGTGCAAATAGCCTGTTCCGGGCGTCCAGATAGTAGAGCGCCGGAGAAAAATTCACGAAGAAAAAAAAACGACGGAAATTTAACTCGCTCCCCACTGACTGCCGCGCTCTACTATCTGAACGCCTGGAACACGGTAGAGCGTAAAGCGAGTACGAACGAACGGCAAAGCAACAAGGAAAACATGTTTGAGGCAAAACTCATGCAAACTATCTGGATGGCATATGCGTGCGGTACAAAACCAATCTTCAGATTCGGGATTGTTTGGATACCCATAAGAAGCCAAACCAAATTTTCCAACCCAGGCGGATTTTCCTGGTATTCGGCAGTTCGCGCTTTCCAGCCCCTGGGGAGGGCGCTGGGGCTGAAGTCACGCAATGGGGGTGGGGGAGCATTGCGTTTATACTTCGACTCCAGTTCGCGTCTGTTTGCTCATATTTTCCTCGTTTGCAGTGTTCGCACAATAGCTGATTTAGAGATACTTGAGAATCATTTGAAACTGGTGAGTTGTTTTGTAAAATTACACTTTGTTTAATGTCTTTCAGTTCTCTTGGTATTTAATCTGAGGTCTGATACAAACAGAGTGAATGATCATGTTGAATACCAGCTTGCTGTGTCGCCCCGCGCGGCCGGTTGGATTTATACACTTTGACCTCTTTTGTTGGGCTTTTCTTGTGTCCTGAGTACACCTACGTTGTACATGTGATTATTACAAGAACTCTTTCTACCCTATAATTGCACAGTGGAACAATCTCCCACCAGAAATTATAGCATCTACTTCGCCATGTTCATGATTTGGGCAATCTCTGTGTAATCTGACTTTATACATATTGATTAGCAATTTTATGTTATGGTTTTTTCATTGTTGTAATTTTTTAAAGCAGTCTGTTAAGAGCGAAGACTAGACTACGAGTAGTCTTCATTTTTTCTTCACGGATCTGTGTCTCGCCTTTCTCGCGTGAGGTGATTTTCACGCGCGCTCGTGTTTCGCTCGCTCTACTATATCTGAAGAAAAATGGGGACTACTTGTAGTCTAAGTGAAGACTTAATTAGTAAACTAGTCATAGTTGTCACTAAATCTGCCCCCGACCTTTTAAAACCCGAATGAAGACTCCTTGTGGTTGTCCATGTATTTGCCATGAACCTTTGAAATGCAGTTTTCGTATTAGAGTTTCTGAGTGTAATTCTTTTGTTTTCTGTTGTGTTTTCTCAAATATTACACTTTGTTTCCTGGGTTAATGAAAATCCTCATACATGACATGCCTAGGATGGACAATTGTTTTTTATACGTCTTATAATGAGTTCAACCATCACTGCAAATGTAATAGAACGCGTGTTAAACAACAAAACCATCTTTAATTATTTATTGGTAACTAATAATATAAATATCCTATAACTAATGTGTCGAACGAATTATTTGGATTCGAGTGTGACATTCTTGAACGCAACTGATATAAATGATTTCGCAATAAACTAACCCTGGTAACGGCACTCAACTTAAGCCCTGTCGGTCGGGGTTACGAAGTGGATGGGTGACCAACCGCGAATATCATCTTAAAGGTCCATACGTTGTTCTTTCTTTTCTTCTTCTTCTTTTTTGCTTATTATGTCGTGTTATTGTTAACAGTGTATAGAAAAGCAGATTTAGCATTATTTCGGTGTCCGGATTTAGAAAAAGACAAAAACAAAGAACAAATATGGCCCGGTGCAGTTCGCCTGAAAATTATTATTCTTCGGGCCGTAATACAGAGCTGAAACTTTGCAGTCTTTGATCTATATATCTGCGAGGAAACCGGCAAACTAAGAAATCTGGGTTTTCGACAGTGTAATGCACTAGTCAGTGGAAAGCTCCGCACCCCCATACGTACCCGGGGAATAGCGGAGCTTTAGACCAGGCATCCCAACTAAACGAAGCAAATTCCCCGCTATGCGGGGCAATTTCTTATGTCAAAACCTCATTTTTGTACTTCGCCCCCCGGGCAATACTTAAAAAATCACAAGTCTCTGAATATTTCTGTAACACCACAGCAGCAGTGCTGCTAAGTTTGTAATAATCCTTGATTTGCATAATGACACCCTCAGTTTCACAAATGTCCACTGCCCACCTGCTGTCCTTATATTGAAATAAAACCTTTGAAAAACAATAATTTCATTGCCACTTAAAACACAAGGTTAAAGCCTTCAATAAGCTTTAAGATCAAAATCGATTAATGACTAGCAAATGTAAGCTTATATTCATATAGACATGTGGCCGTATCTATTTTTATTTGCTTTATTACTAAACATTCTCACCAGATGAATGATTGAGGTCTACACAATGGAGCGCCTAAAAGCTAAAATATACTGTATTATTCCATTAAGTTACACCGTCTGCCTTTAATATAAATATACTGAACTGATGTTTATAACTAGACGGGGGCACCCAACGACAATTTTCGGAAAAATATCTGTTCGGAAGACGATTTGAGATCTAGAATTTTCGAAACATTTGTTGTAAAACTTCTTGCTTGCCTGCCTCTCCTAGGATTTTCGAACATCTAAAAAATGGTATAATTGCCTATTTTTAACGGATTTTTAACCTAAAAAGGTCACCTAGAATTTTCGGGAGCCTATTTTCTAGCTGAAATTTTCGAAAAGGAAAGTTTTGATCCCTATAATTTTCGGCCACTAGACTTTCAGCTAGGAAATCCGAACAGATGAAAAATTTTTAGGGGATAAAAATATGCCTTTATCTACCGTTTAAATACTAAAATACGTTTAAAAGTGCTATGTTTAAGTGGTTCCCGTTGGGTGCCCCTGACTAGAAGATGTGACGGAAAACTGAAAATCGATCCGATCCAACAACAACAACAAAGTTTATTGAAAATTGGAAAATAACTGATTACATTACTTTCTCACCCGTAAATAGCTTATAAACTAATCGAGGCGGGGGGAGCTGAAGACATATTACAAAACAAGATTTATATATAGATGGACTAAATAACAGTGAAGACACTACTATACAGAAAATAGAATTTAAACTAACATAAAACAACGTAAGTACATAACGATTACGAAGAGAGGCTAACCTAAAGTATTAAATAACTTAATAAGACGGGAGACTTCGACTGCTGCTTTGTTGTTGAATTAAATCTTTTAGTCTTGAAATCCCCTCCGTTAATGTTGAAACTTAGATTTGAGATCGTTATTTTCTGTTTTTAGGTTGGCAATAGACTCAGGCATAATATGACGCACGAAACAAGATAACAAAACAAATAGAAAAAAGCAGAAGGAACACTGAAACATCAGAAATTTACGAAATGTTACGCGGAGCACTTAAACACGCGGCCGTCCATCTTAACCACATCACGTGATCGTTCCCAACGATCATCGTTCGTTGATCCAACACAAAACTTTTAAACGTAAATTGACACGCTGAGCACATTATAGAAACATATTTCAATGAAAAAACAAATACAATTATTTCAAACAACAAATAAAAAACGCCCATTGGCTCGGTTTGCACAGTTGCAACGGAAATGAAAACAAGTGCCAAAAGACAAAAGGTCAACGCTCTAAATAAATTGCTAATCAAGCATGACGAGGGCATAAACAATACCCAACCTTGTCTAATTTCACTACAAGACATTATCATATTTAGAGATTGAACACAGAATTTAATCGATGGCCCATTACAGGCATGAAAAGAATGGATTTTAAATCGTATATAGCTTCCTTTTGGCGGCCGCCAGTTTGAGGTCATACGCTTTCCCAGTGTTCTTTGCAGGCCTATTCAAAATTGCTTCAAAAGCGAAATCCCCGCCAAAGCCCCGCTAACGGTCCCCGGTCGCTGTTACTTGTGTCTAATGTTGTCGAACACCCCGCACACTGGGGCAAAGATGACCACTAAAAACCGCTAAAATCCCCCGCTAATGCCCCGCATTCCCCGGGTATGGGGGTGCGGGGCTTTCCACTGACTAGTGCATAAAACGATCATAATTCCTCTGATTCCAATGTCCTGTTCCTCTGTCTCTTGCTGTCGGCGTTGCCTTCGCTGTGCTAATCGATGTTCCTTCTGCTCCGCGGTTTCTTGTTGACGTCTTCTCCTTCGTTGTTCATGCTTAATTTGAAGTCGGCGTTCTCGCTCCAGAGGAGTTTCGGTGGAAAATCTTCCTGGGCGAGGATTTGGAGCCACTTGTTGTGCTTGTGTGTGCGAATGCGACTCGTTGACAAACCCAGTTTGCGCGGTTGCTGAGCCAGGCGCACACGCTGAAAATTAACCGGGACCACCGTACGCGCCTAGTTTCATCAAATCGAGAAAATTTCGCATACTAACACTACGACGATACGATACTTTTACTTTACGCGGGGGACATTAGGGTGCCTCCTCGGGTTCCGGCCCCTGCGGGGGCAATAAAGAAAGATCTGTTCACAATCTGTGCATTTCGCTCAGATGAGCCAAAAATTCTTATCATCCACTTCTCACTGTGCATCTGTTGGATATATGTTACATGTAATCTTCGAGCAAACGGACACCAACAAGTTTGGGAGTTGTTGTGTCCATGTTGGTGATGGTGTGCAAATGGGTACAACAACTCCCAACAAAAGACAATAACATTCAGCAGGGTGTACCAATGCACGCAACATGTAACATCCAACAATGTCAGGAGTTGTTGGCCGACAAGTTATGTTCATCGTCCGTTTGCATGGGGCTTTATGGTTCAATTTTATCCTGGGTTTAAATTATATTTTTCTTTGTTTCAAACTCATTAACATACATCGCTAAAATTGTATATGTTTTAATTTAAGATATATATATATATATATATATATAAGCAGCTACTTTATTCAAGATTATTTAAAGCATAATAACTAAAAGAAGGAATAACCCATAGATGGTTTTCATAGTGACGTCATCAAATTGTAAAGTCAAAATAGCGAGGTTTTACGAATTCTTATTTACACTAGGTTGAAGATAGACAAAAAATAAATCTTTGTACAAGTTTCCATTCCCATAGAATGTTTCATTTTGAAAATACAGCAACTTGAACTTCCGAGTTTTAACAGTGCATGACACCAAAATAGGAATGCTGTCTCGTTTTAAAAAAGTCTCTCCTCTTGATTTTCAGCAGTATAACCATTTGAAGTATTAGAGGACATGTTTATGCGCACGTATGCTAGTTCTCGAGTGAAAAGAAAGAGCTTTTAAAGAAAAAGTGGACTCCAGATGTTTTGTTGATTTCCGGTTCCAAAACTGTCCACCAACATGGCGTCTCCATACAAAGCTCTACAAAGGTGCGTGAAACATTGGCAAATAACTCAGAAACTGTGGGCCACAAAGACCTGAGACGTGGACAAATTGTTTAAAAATAAGTCTTTTATAACATTTCATTTTCTTGGCTTCTTACCCTGGACGATTTCCAATTTATTTTTTTGTTGCGTGATAGTGAATCTATAGTGAGCTAAAATGGTATTTAAAATGGCCTAAAAAGAGCTACAGAACTATCGCAAAAAACCTGCAAAACAACCTCGATCTACCTCTTTGTTCCACAAGAACTATTTAGCTGTCAGCCATATGTGCTAAATCTCAATTCGTGATCTTTGTCAGTGCCGTTTAATAATTTATTGAGTAATCAAATAGACAATATTTAGCATGGGAAAAGGCTCCGCAGTGGGGAAAAAGGCGAAAAACTGGGTGAAACAAAAAAAAAAATCGGTGAGCTAAGCGAGCCAAGCAGTGGACTGGGGAGGGGGAAAGGGCGGTGGAGCCTCTGTTACCATTACCCTTTTCCTGACTCCCACTCAGTTTGCTTCGCTCACCGATTTTTTTTTTTTCTTTTTTGTCTTTTTACCCCACTGTGGAGCCTGGTCCCAGGCTAGACAATTTAAACCAAATCCATCAACTGCAGTATCACTTTTCACAAATATATAAACAGGGGGCATAGTATGAGATTTTTAAGGTATAAAGGGTAACGAATTAAGGAATTGGACCTCTGGCTAAGCCTCCCCATATAGAACTTCTTTGAGGCTCCCCCCCCTGCCCCTCCACCCCAGAATCCTGTCTCACCTGGAATACTCTTCTCTCTTTTTGCACGATCATCTCTGCGCCTATCAAAGCTAAACAGATATAGGTAGCATTGATGGAAAAAAATAAAGATTATTAATTTGCTCATAACGAATCCTTTCATTTTAATTGAATATAGTACTGATTATCAGTCATATCGATTGACAACTCTGAAAGGTTATGTGCAACTCCATCGACCTCCCTCTTTCTGGAGCAGGGGCAAATAGAGGGACAATAGCGGCATGTACACTCTTATGATAAGAAATCTGATGATGTCGCAAACGATACAAAGGACGTGGATTTGCACAGGTGATTGTGGGTGGTTCAGTCTTGTATGGATCCCTGCCACCCGTTTAGAGTTGCACTCCTGATCCCAGTTGTTTGAAGACTGATTAGCGCTAACTCAGGGTTAAATTTTAATCCAGATTTCTTTTTCTTTTCTTCAAAAGCGCTTTTGCAGATAGTTTTCTCTATTAAGTAGACAAGAGGAATAACACACAATTTGCATCTTTTTTAAGCTTTCATGTATAAAATCAAAGTTTCCACTTCTTTGAACAACCCAGCCAGGACATGTAGCCACAATTGTGTTGCACATTACAGTCAATTTGGTATTTTGGATGGTGGGTGGAAGATGCAAGTTTGACTCCAGTGTATTATTTTATTTCAAATTCAATATTTTCCTGTCTAATATTTACTTTCAGTTGACCAAAAATTTTAAGGAATGTGCACTGATGAGCTAAAGAGATTTTCTTGTTTTCAGATCATGACAGATTTGAAAGTTATTGGCGTGGGACTGGGTCGTACAGGAACTAAATCCCTGCAGCAAGCACTTGTTCTGTTAGGATTTGGACCCTGCCATCATATGACAGAATTACTCCGTGACAATCAAGAGCATTTGTGGCCAATGTGGAAAGAGATATTCAACAGCAGTGAGGACAAGAGTGAAAAACTGAAAGAAGCCTTGAAGGGTTATGTGGCTACTACGGATTACCCTGGATGTTTATTTTACAAAGAGTTCCTTCGGTGGAATCCCGATGCTAAAGTGATTCTTACTGTGCGAGATAATCCTGAGAAGTGGGTTGAATCTGTTCGAGCAACTCTTTTTAGGTTCAAATTTGATGACAATTCTGCACGGCATGAATTTAGAGAATCCTTTTATGCTTTTCTGACAAAAGTTTATGGAGCTGATCCAAAAGAACAAGAAACTGATGTGAAGAAGTTGTATTTGGATTGGAATGAAGAGCTGAAAAGAAGTATCAAGAAAGAGAATTTGTTAGTTTTTAATGTTAAAGAGGGTTGGGGTCCCCTATGTAAGTTTTTAGGTGTTCCAGAGCCCGAGCAGCCATTTCCTAATTTGAATTCCAGGGAGTTTTTCCAAAAAAAATATGTTGAGGGGCTTTTGGCAAAAAAAGATTGAGCTCAATTTCTGGTTCACAAATAACAGTTTTCTACCAAATATCCATGAGCTGTAAGCTTGGGAATCATTGACATCATTATCATTAATTTTTATTTGATAAGGTAAGTTATATAATTAAACCCTGGTGATCAGTTTGACAGTCCAGACCCAGGGGAGGGGGTACTTTCTTATTTGGGCTAAACAGGTATGTGTGATTAACATGGTATAGTTTTCAGGGTCTTGTGTCTTAAACAGGTTATGCAATTTCACTGTTTAGAGTGTTTAGTTGTCCTCAGGACCAAAAGCCTTTAACAAATGAGTGGTCTACAAGTGTGTTACCAACAATTTGCTTCCAAAAAATTATTTCCATGGTGTTAGTTTAAAATATAACTTAATTCTGTAAGCAAAAAGAAATCCAAGGTCATGAAATAAGCTCTCTTGTTTTTAACAGGGCCAGAAATTGAATGATTTTTGTTTTAAATAGGGTCAAGGAGTGAAGGTCTCAGCAGCTCACCTCTACCCTAACTTGTTAAGTGCTCCCAACCCCCTCCCCCCTTCTGGGAATCCAGACCCATGGATATGCTACTGTTATTATATTCCAAAAACTTGTATAAATAATGAAATTGAATTAGAAAAATACACAAATATAACTGGCACAACTTGTAAAAGAAGAAAAAGAAAAGCATGAAAAAAAGCCTTTAGAAGGCATGAAGATGTATAGGTAAAGGCGCGCACGTGCCAAAGGCCCAAACGGCCGGAGCTTATCCCGGTTTCCTTAGCATGAAGCATGCCTAGGAGTATTGCTACTCCCCCTTAGAAGGGATGCTAGTCCGTTGCAGGGTTAGCCCCCAGCAGTATGTCGCCGGTACCCATTTATAGAGACAAAGTGGAGTAAAGTTTCATGTCTAAGGAAAAAACGCGACGGGCGAGGCTTGAACCCCGGACCTCCAGATCTAAAGTTCGAGGTGTCAGCCGCTCGGCCACACACGCCTCCGCATAAAGGTATATAAGTGAGGCTAATTCCTTTACTTTGGAAAAAAATGGCTTGTAAAACACATTATTTTTATAATACAAATTTATATGTAGATCATTGCAGATATATAAGGCAGTTCAAGTGTGGGAAAGTGTCCCATCACACTTGAAGTCCCTTACTGAACCTGCTTTTAGAAAGCAATATAGAAGTGACATTTCTTGTTTCCAATCAATAATAGTATGCCCTCTGTTTATTGTGCGTGGGCGCGTGAATGAGTGCCCAGGTCAAGGTATGCTTCAGTGGGTATAATATTTACTGTAGATTATGCTAATAATGTGTCCGTGAATCTTGACAAATATAAATCTTGGCTTTTTCTGATTATATTTAAAAAACGACAGTGTCCATCTCGAAAGCCTCGGCTCCTTTGGCCACTGTGCACATTCTCTCTAGATTTTCCATTTATTAATATTTGAATATTTGAATAGTACATTTTTGTAAGAAAATTTTATACTCTTTATATGTAATATTAATTCATCTGAACAGTGTAAAATAGAGTTGAAGTTGAAGTTGAAGTTGAAAGAAAAATCAAAACTAAAACTCTTAATAACCCATCCTCGGAGACCCAGGGGCAGATAGTGGGGGCGAGGGAATGTCTAAACGGGCGCGAAAATATGGCACGAAGGAAAGAATGGCGAGAAGAGCTCCTGGGGACAATGTCTCACCAGACTAGTTCCAAACTGTCGCGGTCGTTCTGGCTTCTGATTGGTGCCAGAAAACTTTTGTGTTTTTCTGCCCAATCAGAAGGCAGAACGGCGGCGACCATTTGGAACTTCGCCGTTCTTTACTTTTCTTCGCGCCATATTTTCCCGCCTATTTAGACTTTCCCTCGCCCCCACTATCTGCCCCTGGGTCTCCGAGGATGTTAATAACCAAATTATATATATTCTGTTTGTGACGCGCGCGATTTTCTGTCCCTGAAAAACAGGGCCTACTTGTATTCGAGACGGAAGTAAGAGTCCCTTTAAGGTGATGTTACGCGAGAGGATTCGCAACGACGATTTTTAGCGCAACACAGGGTTGCAACATTATTACGATATTGTTCCGAACAGTTACAACATTGTTCCAACTTTACAACGCTGCGTTGCGCTCAAAGTCGTTGTTGGGAATCGTCCCGTGAAACATCACCTTTAGTTTCAATCGATTCTGTTCCCCACGGTTACCTTATACGTCCTTATGCTCTCGAGCTTCTCTTACGCTTCTCTTGCTTGGCTAAAACGGAAATTAAACGACCGTTGAGCAGGCGCTGGGCTAGACTAAGCTTACGCCTGCATAAATGCTGCTGACAGACAACACTTCAGCCGTCAGAATAGGGTAAAATCGGTAAAAATGCATTTGAACCTCTCTACCTCGGGGACAGAATAAAATGGCCGTGAATCCTAACAAGCCATTTGGATTGCGTTCTCTGGTACTTGCATCGGCAAGATTGATGTAGTAGAGGCTGTTCTTTCACATTCAACATTCACCATGAAATCCAAAAAGGAAAGCCCAAAGCCCGTGAATGGAAGCCCAAGAAGAGAAGAATCATAATAAGCGATGATTCCGATTCTGATCAGTGAACTGGAAATAATCCCAGTTCTTTCTTTTTGAACAAAGACTTTGTGATAGCATGGCAGGTCAATTATGCAGATTAAAACAGCAATAACAGAGGAAGACCTGTTCAATAAGAAATTCTGATAAGTCATCAAAGGGTTTGGTTGACTACGGACATAAATATGAAGTGAGGAGAATGTATCAGAAGGAAGTGATGGCATTTTATTAAATTCCGTAGAGATACGATAAAGGCCGGTTTGAAAATAATTGTGAATTTGCTGTGAAAAAGTTAGTGCCTGGATCAAGGTTGGAATTCATTAACAATTGAGACTTCTCAGGGTCAACAAAAAAGGGATTAAATTTCTTCTGTTTAAGTAGGTCAGCATCAAATTACCCTGCAAACTGAAATCATACAATGCAAAGAAGAAATCAATATCATTGTCAAATTATTAAATGGAAAAATACTGGCAAGACATGATGGACAGTACCAGTCGTGGTACTGGCCGGTGAATTACATATATGACGCCGCAACGCAAACTGAGACGGAAAACTACTTATCGAGAAGAAGATTATTTTCATGAAAAGTGAAAGTCGTTGCAAAAAAAGAAATAAATCGTACACGCCATCAGGCAGCTTTGATTAAATCTTACAGAACGAATGCAAGCCGCTCAGTGTTATTGGAGAATTGTTAAGGACTGGAAGAATTCGTTATTTATTATTTTTTTATTTTGTGCTACTTTTTAGACAGGGATGCCTTCAATTCTTTCATTCCATATTTGGGCAAAAATATTTCCTTCCCTGTGATTGGACGGCTGAAAAACCCAGCATGGTTCCTGGGGTGCTTTCCATTATACTGAACCGAGTCTTGGGGGAGTGATTGATTTGGAAACACCACCCTACAAACGATTTTAACGTCTGCAGGACACATAACCATTCAAATTAACCGACTAAAGGTTTTTTTTTTGCTGCCTACTGACTAACTAGTGTTTTTTGAGCTGTTTACTGACTAATAATACACACGAAAAAATTACCCAATTCTGATTGGCTGAGAAAGGAGTGCAGTTCCTCTGTAACACGAGTGCAAACTGTGTAACACGAGTGCAAACTTGTAACACGAGTGCAAATTACCATTGGTCTCTGATTGGCTGAAAACACAGAAGAAACGACCAAGAACCAATCAGATTAGAGCTGTTTTAACAACAAATTTAAGAAAAAATGGCCACGGTTCTCAGTAAACAACGATATTTTGTAAGCAAAACAACAATAGAGAAGTTAAAAAAATATTCCAAAACCTGAAAACAGTAAAAAGTACGTCTTTCTGGCTAAATGTATTGAAAATTCGGTGCTAAGAGAAAAATACAGTCAACAAAATCGAG
>NC_133201.1:43264041-43271541 GCF_958299795.1 Porites lutea
TGGTTGCCACGGTTTTTGTTCTTTATTTTTTACTTTAGCGTAGTCTGTTATAAGTAGCTTATTTAGTTTCTCTGGCTCATTTTCCTCGATTTTGTTGACTGTATTTTTCTCTTAGCACCGAATTTTCAATACATTTAGCCAGAAATACGTACTTTTTACTGTTTTCAGGTTTTGTAATATTTTTTTAACTTCTCTATTGTTGTTTTGCTTACAAAATATCGTTATTTGCTGAGAACCGTGGCCATTTTTTCTTAAATTTGTTGTTAAATCAGCTCTAATCTGATTGGTTCTTGGTCGTTTCTTCTGTGTTTTCAGCCAATCAGAGACCATTTGTAATTTGCACTCGTGTTACAGGTTTGCACTCGTGTTACAGAGGAACTGCACTCCTTTCTCAGCCAATCAGAATTGGGTAATTTTTTCATGTATATTATTAGTCAGTAACCAGCTCAAAAAACACTAGTTAGTCAGTAAGCAGCAAAAAAAAAAAACAAAACCTTTAGTCGGTTAATTTGAATGCTTATGTGTCCTGCAGACGTTAAAATCGTTTGTAGGGTGGTGTTTCCAAATCAATCACTCCCCCAAGACTCGGTTCAGTATAATGGAAAGCACCCCAGGAACCATGCTGGGCATTTCAGCCGTCCAATCACAGGGAAGAAAATATTTTTGCCCAAATATGGAATGAAAAAATTGAAGGCATCCCTGTCTAAAAAGTAGCACAAAATAAAAAAATAATAAATAACGAATTCTTCCAGTCCTTAACAATTCTCCAATAACACTGAGCGGCTTGCATTCGTTCTGTAAGATTTAATCAAAGCTGCCTGATGGTGTGTACGATTTATTTCTTTTTTTTGCAACGACTTTCACTTTTCGTAAATATAATCTTCTTCTCGATAAGTAGTTTTCCGTCTCAGTTTGCGTTGCGGTGTCATATATGTAATTCACCGGCCAGTACCACGACTGGTACTGTCCATCATGTCTTGCCAGTATTTTTCCATTACGCTGAACTAATCAAACAGAAGAAATTTAAGCCCTTTTTTGTTGACCCTGAGAAGTCTCAATTGTTAATGAATTCCAACCTTGATCCAGGCACTTACTTTTTCACAGCAAATTCACAATTATTTTCAAACCGGCCTTTATCGTATCTCTACGGAATTTAATAAAATGCCATCGCTTCCTTCTGATACATTCTCCTCACTTCATATTTATGTCCGTAGTCTACCAAAACACTTTGATCACTTATCAGAATTTCTTCTTACATTGAACAGGTCTTCCTCTGTTATTGCTGTTTTAATCCGCATAATTGACCTGCCATGCTATCACAAAGTCTTTGTTCAAAAAGAAAGAACTTGGATTATTTCCAGTTCACTTATCATGCAGAATCGGAATCATCATTTATCATTCTTCTCCTCTTTGGCTTCGATTCACGGGCTTTGCATTTGGGCTTTCTTTTTTGGATTTCATGGTGAATGTTGAATGTGAAAGAACAGCCTCTACGACATCAATCTTGCCGATGCAAGTACCCGAGAACGCAATCCAAATGGCTTTTTAGCGTTGCCATTTTGGAACAATGTTGTAACTGTTCGGAACAATATCGTAACAATGTTGCAACCCTGTGTTGCCCTAAAAAACAATGTTGTAACTGTTCGGAACAATATCGTAACAATGTTGCAACCCTGTGTTGCCCTAAAAATCGTTGGTGCGAATCGTCTCGTGTAACATCACCTTAAAGGGACTCTTGCTTCCGTCTAGCACGCCAGTAGGCACTGTTTTTTAGGGACAGAAAATCGCGCGCGTCACAGACAGAATATATATAATTTGGATATTAAGTGTTGTAGTTTTAATTTTTCTTTCAACTTCAACTTCAACTTTACTATGCACTGTTCAGATGAATTAATCTTACATATAAAGAATATAAAATTTTCTTACAGAAATGTACTATTCAAATATTCTCGAAAATATTACTAAATGGTAAATCTAGAGAGGACGTGCACAGTGGCCAAAGGAGCCGAGGCTTTCGAGACGGCCACTGTCGTGTTTGAAATATTATCAGAAAAAGCCAAGATTTATATTCATCAAGATTAACGGGCACATTATTGGCATAATCTACAGTAAATATTATACTCACTGAAGCATAGCTTGACCTGGGCGCTCATTCACTCGCCCACGCACAATAAACGGAGGGCATACTGTGACATCTACTATTACTGGTTGGAAAGAAGAAATGTTCTATATTGCTTTCTAAAAGCAGGTTCAGTAAGGGACTTTAAGTGTGATGGGGCACTTTCCCACACTTGAACTACCTTATACGTGCAATGATCTACATATAAATTTGTATTATAAAAATAATGTGTTCTACGAGCCATTTTTTTTTTTTTCAGTGTAAAGGAATTATCCTCACTTATACACCTTCATGCGGAGGTGTGTGTGACCGAGCGGTTGACACCTCGAACTCCGGATCTGGAGTTCCGGGGTTCAAGCCTTGCCTGTCTTTATTTTTTTTTTTGATTAGACAAGAAACTTTACTCCATTTTGTCTCTCTTCACCCAGGTGTAGAAATGGGTACCGGCGACATACTGCTAGGGGGTAACCCTGCAACGGACTAGCATCCCGTCTAGGGGGGAGTAGCAATACTCCTTAGGCATGCTTCATGCTAAGGAAACCGGGATAAACTCCGACCGTTCGGGCCTTTGGCACGTGTGCGCCTCTACCTATACATCTTCACGCCCTCTAAAGGCTTTTTTCTCTCTTATCTTTTTCTTCTTTTACAAGTTGTGCCAGTTATATTTGCTTATTTTTCTAATTCAATTTCACTATTTATGCAAGTTTTTGGAATATAATAACAGTAGCATATCCATGGGTCTGGATTCCCAGAAGGGGGGAGGGGGTGGGGGGCACTTAACTAGTTAGGGCAGAGGTGTGCTGCTGCTGAGGCCTTCACTCCTTGACCCTGTTTAAAACAAAAATCATTCAATTTCTGGCCCTGTTAAAAACAAGAGAGCTTATTTCATGACCTTGGATTTCTTTCTGCTTACAGAATTAAGTTATATTTTAAACTAACACCACGGACATAATTTTTTGGAAACAAATTGTGGGTAACAGACTTGTAGACCACTCATTTGTTAAAGGCTTTTGGTCCTGAGGACAACTAAACACTCTAAACAGTGAAATTGCAGAACCTGTTTATGACACAAGACCCCGAAAACCATACCATGTTAACCCTTCAAGTCCCAATAGTGACCAAGATCAGTTTTCTCCCAACAATATCCATACACTGTCAACAGATAAGTTATGAGAATTAATAAAGTGATCACCCAAGAAAAAATGCCTTGATCTTTTATCAAATTCTCTCAACTCATTCTTTAAGGAAATGTATGGAGATCAGTTTGGAGAAGTTGTATGTGGACACATACCTGTTTAGCCCAAATAAGAAAGTACCCCCTCCCCTGGGTCTGGACTGTCAAACTGATCACCAGGGTTTAATTATATAACTTACCTTATCAAATAAAAATTAATGATAATGATGTCAATGATTCCCAAGCTTACAGCTCATGGATATTTGGTAGAAAACTGTTATTTCTGAACCAGAAATTAAGCTCAATCTTTTTTTGCCAAAAGCACCTTAGCATATTTTTTTTGGAAAGACTCCTTGGAATTCAAATTAGGAAATGGCTGCTCGGGCTCTGGAACACCTAAAAACTTACATAGAGGACCCCAACCCTCTTTAACATTAAAAACTAACAAATTTTCTTTCTTGATACTTCTTTTCAGCTCTTCATTCCAATCCAAATACAACTTCCTCAGATCAGTTTCTTGTTCTCTTGGATCAGCACCATGAACTTTTGCCAGAAAAGCAAAAAAGGATTTTCTAAATTCCTGCCGAGCAGAATTGTCATCAAATTTGAACCTAAAAATAGTTGCTCGTACAGATTCAATCCACTGGTCAGGATTATCTCGCACTGTAAGGATCACTTTAGAATTGGGATTCCACTGAAGGAACTCTTTGTAAAATAAACAGCCAGGGTAATCCGTAGTAGCCACATAACCCCTGAAGGCTTCTTTCAGTTTTTCACTCTTGTCCTCACTGCTGCTGAATATATCCTTCCACATTTGCCACAAATGCTCTTTATCAGGGAGTACTTCTGTCATATGATGGCAGGGTCCAAATCCTAAGACAACAAGTGCTTGCTTTAGGGATTTAGTTCCTGTACGACCCAGTCCCACGCCAATAACTTTCAAATCTGTCATGATCTGAAAACAAGAAAATCTCTTTAGCTCATCAGTGAACGTTCCTTAAAATTTTTGGTCAACTGAAAGTAAATATTAGACAGGAAAATATTGAATATTTTGAAATATAATAATACATTGGAGTCAAACTTGCATCTTCGACCCACCATCCAAAATACCAATTTGACTGTAATGTGCAACACGATTGTGGCTACATGTCCTGGCTGGGTTGTTCAAAGTTAAGGTAAGTGCAAACTTTGATTTTATATATGAAAGCTTAAAAAAAATACAAATTCAGTGTTATTCTTCTTGTCTACTTAATAGAGAAAACTATCCGCAAAAGTGCTTTTGAAGAAAAGAATAAGAAATCTGGATTAAAATTTAACCCTCCAGGGTTAGTGCTAATCAGTCTTCGAACAACTGGGATCAGGAGTGCAACTATAAATGGGTGGCAGGCACCTGTACAAGACTGAACCACCCACAATCCATGTCCTTTGTATCATTTGCGACATCATCAGATTTCTTATCATAAGTGTGTACATGCCGCTATTGTCACTCTATTTGCCCCTGTTCCAGAAAGAGGGAGGTCGATGGAGTTGCACATAACCTTTCAGAGTTGTCAGTCCATATTACTGATAATCAGTAGTATATTCAATTAAAATGAAAGGATTTGTTATGAGAAAATTGATAATCTTTATTTTTTCCATCAATGCTACCTACATTTTTTAGCTTTGAGAGGTGCAAAGATGATTGGGCAAAAAGAGAAGAGATGCATACTCCAGGTGAGACAGGATTCTGGGGTGGAGGGACAGGGAGGAAGCCTCAAAAAAGTTCTATATGGGTAGGCTTGGCCAGAGGTCCAATTCCTTAATTCCTTACCCTTTATACCTTCAAAATCTCATACTATGCCCCTGTTTATATATTTGTGAAAAGTGATACTGTAGTTGATGGATTTGGTTTAAACTGTCTAGCCTGGGACCAGGCTTCACAGTGGGGTAAAAAGACAAAAAAGAAAAAAAAAATCGGTGAGCGAAGCAAACTGAGTGGGAGTCAGGAAAAGGGGTAAGGGTAACAGAGGCTCCACCGCCCTTTCCCCCTCCCCAGTCCACTGCTTGGCTCACTTAGCTCACCGATTTTTTTTTTGTTTCACCCAGTTTTTTCCCTTTTTCCCCTTCGCGGAGCTTTTTCCCAGGCTCAATATTGTCTTTTTGATTACTGAATAAATTAAATGGCGCTGGCAAAGATCATGAATTGAGATTTAGCATATATGGCTGACAGCTAAATAGTTCTTGTGGAACAAAGAGGTAGATCGAGGTTGTTTTGCAGGTTTTTTGCAATAGTTCTGTAGCTCTTTTTACGCCATTTTAAATACCATTTTAGCTCATTATAGATTCACTGTCACACAACAAAAAAAAAAATTTGAAACCGTCCAGTGTAAGAAGCCAAGAAAATGAAATGTTATAAAAGACTTATGTTTAAACAATTTGTCCAAGTCTCAGGTCTTTGTGGCCCACAGTTTCTGAGTTATTGGCGGAAATGTCTCATGCACCTTTGTAGAGCTTTGTATGGAGATACCATATTGGTGCACGGTTTTTGGCGCCGGAAATCAAAAAAAACATCTGGAGTTCACTTTTTCTTTAAAAGCTCTTTCTTTTCACTCGAGAACTAGCATAGATGCGAATAAACATGTCCTCTAATACTTCAAATGGTTATACTGCTGAAAATCAAGAGGAGAGACCTTTTTGATACAAGACAGCATTCCTATTTTGGTGTCACACACTGTTAAAATTCGGAAGTTCAAGTTGCTGTATTTTCAAAATGAAACATGCTACGGGAATGGAAACTTGTAGAAAGATGTATTTTTTGTCTATCTTCAACCTCGTGTAAACAAGAATTTGTAAAACCTCGCTATTTTGACTTTACAATTTGATGATGTCACTATGAAAACCATCTATTGGTTATTCCTTCTTTTAGTTATTATGCTTTAAATAATCTTGAATAAAGTGGCTGCTTATATATATATATATCTTAAATTAAAACAAATACAATTTTGGTGATGTATGTTCATGGATTTGAAACAAAGGAAAAGTATAATTTAAATCAACGATAAAATTGAACCATAAAGCCCCATGCAAACGGACGCTGAACATTGTTGGATGTTACATGTTGGGTGCATTGGTACACCCTGCTGCATGTTGTTGTCTGTTGTTGGGAGTTGTTATACCCATTTGCACACCATCACCAACATGGACACAACAACTACCAACTTTGTTGGTGTCCGTTTGCACGAAGCTTACATGTAACATATATCCAATAGATGCACATTATTTACTAATAAAGTCGTCACTTAGACTACAAGTAGTCCCCATTTTTCTTCATGTATAGTAGAGCGAGCGCGTGAAAATCACCTCACGCGAGAAAGGCGAGACGCAGATCCCTGAGGAAAAAATGAACACTACTCGTAGTCTAGACTTCACTCTTAACAGACTGCTTTAAAAAATTACAATAATGAAAAAACCACAACATAAAATTGTTCATCAATATGTATAAATTCAGATTACCCAGGGATTGCCCGAATGAACATGGCGAAGTAGATGCTATAATTTCTGGTGGGAGATTATATTGTTCCACTGTGCAATTGTAGGGTAAAAAGAGTTCTTGTAATAATCACATTTATAGGAAATTATTAGGAATAATAATAGGTTTCTAGGAATTATTAGTTGTTTAAATATTTGAAATTAGTTGCCAAGTATTGTATTTTAGTTGTAAGTTTTTCTAACTGACCTTTTCTTTCTTGATCTAATTGTATTGTAATTACTTTAGTTAAAGCCTTCTTCTATTCCTGTAAATTCTTCACGTCTTTTTTTTGCTGACCTCAGGCCATTTAAGCCCCCGGCTTTAGCTGTTCTTGTGTATTTTTTTTCTTCCAGGAAATGATTAATTAAACGTATTATTATTACAACGTAGATGTACTCAGGACACAAGAAAAGCCCAACAGATGAAGTCAAAGTGTATAAATCCAGCCAGCCGCGCGGGGCGACACAGCAAGCTGGTATTCAATATGATCATTTACCCTGTTTGTATCAGGCTTCAGATTAAATACCAAGAGAACTGAAAGATATTAAACAAAGTGTAATATTACAAAACAACTCACCAATTTCAAATGATTCTCAAGTGTCTTTGAGTCAGCTATTGTGCGAACACTGCGAACGAGGAAAATAACAGCAAACGAACGCGAACTGGAGTTGGAGTGACGCAATGCTCCCCCACCCCCGT
>NC_133201.1:43276541-43391541 GCF_958299795.1 Porites lutea
ACCTTCAATGCAAGCTGTTTTATGGAACGATAACTTTCATTTCCCGGCACGTTAGTTTTGGCACGGATCATCAACAAGGATAAAGGAAAGTATGTTAAAACCAGCACTTCCCACAAATTTAGCCCGAAAGTCTAAGATCAATTTAAATAGAACTTACTCGGCGTTATTTTCCCGAAATATGAATTTAATGAGGTAACTCCTATACAAAACACCTCTCATCAGGAAATTAAGATTAAGTAAAAAACTTAGGGCCAAACTTTTAAACGAAGTCTAACTTAAGCCGCGGTTTAACGAATCTTTGAAACTCCAGATCTCTTCTTTGGTGGGTTGTTTTAAGAAGATAAATGCTTTTCTAGTCTTCTCTATATGCGTTCATAAAACTGTTCACAATAAATGATGTTTACTAATAGATAAAATCGTTATACAAATTGAAAATGACTTACAACGCGCTTTTGTTAAAAATTGGCTAAACTACGTTTAAATATTTGCCGTTAGATTTTCACAATTTGTAAGCTAAAGTGAAAAACTATTAAATTCAAAAGGGGTTTCCAGTCTTATTTTAAAAGTGTCGATGTTTTAACAATGTACTTCGCTTTAGTAAACTGAGTTTCATGAAATTTCTTTGTTTATGACGGGCGACTTATTCTAGCTGGTTTGGAGTTTAATTTTAAGAGTGGATGGTTATCTCGAGTTGATCTAAAAATACATCTCAAAACATGCAGAATCTAAATGCCATAAGCCGAATTCAATCTTGTAGGAAATTGTAGGACTCGAACAATGACTAGGAGTGGCGAAAGGTGGCCAATTTAAAATTTTGCAGCGGGCCGTTTTCATATGACATATCGCCGGGCTTTCCTTGTGTTTATTAGGACTAAGTCTTGACCATGCCTGTCGTTGAACTATCTCGATAGCATGAATATTTTCATTAAAAAATAAGGATCTCAGACAGGAGAAGCATTTTCCACCGCAAAAGGAGAGAAACATTCCTTACGTGGCACTTCACTGCTACTATAACAGATATTCCTTAATACTGAGCTATTATTCAGATTAGAGCGGTTTTCATTTGAGTGTCGAAAAGTAATTGGTTTTGCACTTACTACACGATGCGATTGGCTTAAAAGATTCGCGCCACCTTTTCATCCAATCAGAAGTAAAACCAAAGCCAATTGTGACGCGCTCGCATGCATTTTCCCGCGCTTTGCGTCAGCCACATGTAATTACTTCGAGTTTTGATTGGTTCAATGTATTGTCTGTGTCCTATGTGATTGGCCAGAGTAATTACTTTGGTTTTGGTTTTACGACACTCAAACGAAAACCACTCTATTGTGAAGGAGAGGGAGACGTTTTGTCATCAGGCCACAACATAAAGAATATATGGATGCGTTGCTAACGAAATCGAGAAATCGACCCTAAAACTTACCAAGGCAAATGGCGAATAAAAGGGCTTTCAAAATTCAACAACAATTTTTGCAATTCTCAATCTTTCCACGTATAAAGGCTTTTTAATTTATTGCTAGGAGATTTGTATTAAGTACCGTTTTAAAATTGAGCTATCAAAATAGTCTTTGACAGCCTCCCTTCAACGGAAAATCGAAAAGAAAGATTCTACTTGTTGTATTAATTGCAAATAAGGAAAGGATGTCAGTCGTGCGCTTGCTCAGTTCGGCTCTTGATAAACACACTTCAAAATCCCACGTAGGTTTTAACGCCGGGAAAACAATAGAAAGTCCGGTTTACTGCTTTAAGTGTACAGGAAAAAATCACCAGAAGTGTGATCTTAAAATTTTCCTGAGAAAACAGCCGACATCTCGCGACGCCACCACTAATTTCCCCGTGAAATAACTTCTGAGAAACGAGCGCAGAAATTCCATACGCTTCACTTCACAGATCTGGGTAGTAGATATCGGAAGAGAAGTCGCCTATGGTGCCTAACCCTGACCCAAAACAATACTGAAACAATTGAAAGAATGACACGTCATTGTTTTTTTGCGACCAATCAGGAGCAGCTTCTACACAACTGTAGTAGAGACAACTCTCTCTAAGACAGACACCCTTGGGAAGACACTAAGGGTCCGGCTTGGAGAGATGTCCGTCCTATAGACAGTCAAATAAAAGGAGCAAAGAAAGGTAGCCGGGACCAACTCTAGGTGTTCTTTTTACTGAGGAGTCAGAGAGTCGACTGTATTTCTGACTGGTGGAAGTAAATTTTTAGTCAATCAGACGCACTACTCAGATCTGAGTCGTGACGCGTTATCAGTATGGAATTTCTGCGCTCGTTTCTCGTACGTCTTTTTGCGAGGGAACCATTTCGGCTGTTTTCTCAGGCTAACTTTTCTACTTCTTTTTCAGGTTTCTGGTTCCTACACAACATGCATTCTTCTCGGCTAGGAAAATCATCAAAATGGTACAACGAGAAACGATTCAAAAAAGTAATGGCTCTCAACAGGAAAGAAGAAAGTCTCCTGCAACAGAAACTGGATCAGATTCAGCGCGAGGAAAGCTTTCTGCAACGAGAATACGAAAGCAAAATAGTGAAAACGGCTCAAGCTTTGAACGCACGCGAAAATGATGGTCGAAAAATCTCAAGCACAACCGCAAGAGGAAGATGCGAACTCAGCTTCAGAGGAAAGAGCTCCTCGCCACTATTTATGAAATTACCCAATCCTGAAATATTGAAGAGAAGAAGGCACACTGTTGCGGGCCTTACATCTATAATCAACAAGGCAAGCGAAGGTGAAACGAAGAGTTACTTTACTAAAGCCAGTGATAGCGATGTTTTGTCTGCAATTAACAACAGCTTCAAGTTTATGTCGATCGCTTGTGAAAGCAAACCAAGACTCACTGCAAGTCCTAAAGCTGTGACACTGCCAGAGATCAGTCTCCCGTCTGCGCATGCTCCTTATGGGTCTCACATTAGTAAAGTTTGCAATAAGGCAGCTTTAATGCGCAGGCGACACAGTGACGTCACCTCGTTACGTCACAGGTTTAAAAGGCTAGGCAGTGAAGATCGACACTCGAGACTGGGTAACATTCTCGAGAATTCAAAATAAACTTGTAAACACGATGCATTCATTGCTGAAGAGCAGTTTAAGCTAAATAACCGTCGTGTAATGTAAACGTTTTCCATCTTCAGGAAAGTTAAAACTTGTATTATTTTCATCATTCTTTTGTTCCTTTATATAATTATGCAGCACCGTGTTGCCAAATTTGCCTCAGTGAAGAAAGGGAGATTTAAGGCTTGAGATAACATCAGTTACATTTTCCAGCCTTAAGGAAGCTCCATGAGATAAAAAATGAAAACATAGGCTAACAACATGAGAGTGATTTGTGAGTGCTCCATATCTGCCAGAACACAAAAACACAATTGCTTTTAGCCGTCGCATTTGCGCTTTAGATTATCTTTGAATCAGTTTTAAGCATCATTTCTATGATGGCATTCGAAAGTAACCATCTTAGGTATATAGTCTTGGAATACAATTTTCGGGTCCCTTTTCTGTAACATTAAATTCATAGATGGCTATTTAGTTGCTAATGCAACGTGTGTAATCAGGAAATGGTTGTCTGGTGGTTAAATCAAAATTAAAAACCGAACCTGATACAAAAACGGGGTCTGTTTGTAATACCACTTCCTTTTTCAGACCACTTTTTCCCGGCTCAACAAAAGCCGGTTGACAAAAGGTAAACCGCGCCGATATCCTGACTGCATTTTGATAAGTAATTGGCAATTTTTCCAAATTTCCGCTTGAGAGGTCAAATAATGATGATATCGATTTCAGCACTGACCACTAACTCCGCGGTACACGGCCAGTACCTTACGCATGCGCACAGCCATATCACCCGGGCAGTGACAGCCATGGACAGCTTGACGCCGCGTCCGTCCCCGCCGCTGACCACTGCACTACAGGCGCAAACCCACCGTTCTCCACCGTTACACGGAAATCGGTCAGATTTATCAAAACAAATTGTGTATTTTTTTAACAAAAGTAAATTCCTTAGTCTCAAAAACTTGGCCTTGACGATTGTTGTTTTTCAAATTTCCTTGAGGAGCACAATGTTACAGAAGAGATTAACACTGAGCCGCCTTTCTACACATAGCTACACATGCACTACGATGATGTGGAAATTGATTTTTTGATGACATAATCAACCGATGAACAGGGCTTCACCTCCAAGGAGAATGGAACTTGAGAGTATTCTCAGGCTTTGTCACTATAACTCAGAGACCCAATTAAGCCAGGAAAGGGGACTTTAGAAAGTTCATTCCAAGAAAATTCCCAACCCCGTTCGGCGCTCGCTGTTGCCGTAAGAAGGTCACTTTTTTCTACATCCGCCCCTACTCGGGGTATATACCATGCGAAGGTTTTCATTAACTGTATATTGAATTAAACAAATGGTTCCAAATTAAACATTGAAACATGTTTAAAATGCACTTGATTTTATTTTATTGGTTAATCACAAGTGATTCATAAATGGGAGAGATATTGACATATCATTTTGTGTCTTTGTTTTTATCAAAGGGGAATAATTTCCTTGATGCTAGGACAAAGGGTAAAATATCGACTGGACCCATGGAGCCCATGAGTCTTCATATTATAGTAATACCCTCTGAAGCTAGCGATTGACAAAGATATTGGTAACAGATAACAGATTATAATACTATTCTGATAATTGCGTTCAATTTATGATCTCACAAATAATAATTCCTAGGAGTCTGGCTAAAAGGAAACACTCTTTTCGCAACTGGCCAAATTTTGCCTGATGAAGATGGACTTATATTTGCAGATTTGCTAAGGTTGCTAAATTTGCATCCCTGAAAACGATGAAGTTTTTAACCCGACTCAAAGTTTTTCCTTGCGTCGGGAAAGTAAGGTTCACGTTCGAAACATCGAAAGGGGAATATTTACGTTTCTAAACTTGTTAGAAACGTTTTCGAGTTTAGCAAACAAAAACGGCTCCTGCAAACACAAAATCAAATCGTTACAGATTAGTACTGTTTTGGAACCTGGGTGATCAGTCCGATTTTTCGAATTTATACTGGTCCGATTTTTCCAATTTATATTGGTCGTATTTATGAAAGAAACTATAGAGAGATTAGTTTATGAGTTCGTTCACAGATACCAAGCATACACATCAGCGCATGTCTGGCCTACATTGTTTTCCTCGTTGAAATTTTCCAGGTCCTCTCCATACCACAGCTGTAATTCTTGGTTTTCTTGAAGGAACTCTGGATTGGCAAAATCGTGAAACACCAGAAAATCCGAATCGGGCTCAAACCCAGGGAGTGCGTACCACGTGTTCATAGACTTGATGCGGATAAATTTCTCGCGTGGAAACAGGACTCGTTTGTACTGTGTAGTAATGAAGGTTCCAAGAGGCGTTGAACCGACGTAGGAATGATTTGTGGAGCAGCCCCATTTGCTGGAGTATGAATCGTGTCCATGGCATTTGTCTTTCTCGCACGTCACACTGCCACTTCGGTGAACGAGCTTGAAAGCAGCTACAAAACCTTCCTTGCTGATTGTAAAGCGGCCTGGCTGGTCTCCACTGACGCCGAAACACACAGGGTTTTCACCGTTAACTTTCTTCCATTGCGGATTTGATTTAGCTAGAAAATAAAATAAAATTTAGCAAATAAGAATAAAAATTTAGAAACTAAAAATAAATTTAGCTAGAAAATAAAAATAAGAGAAAAAAATCGAAAATGTTTTAAGTCTCAAATGTTGTTTTTGGGGGAAAAAGAACGAAAAACAAATAAGTACTGAAAATACGATTAAACAGAAACACTATAAATTGTCTGTTTGTTTTTATGAGTGTTTTCCCAGGGTTTGTTAAATCATGCAAAATAAACATGACGGAGTTTGAGGAACGTTGTCTAATAGCCGGGGTTCTCGCACTGGCTTACGAGCGCCTTCTTTTTACGTTAATGTCTCAGTACTACATAGCGACACGCTGCATTTTTTGCAACATCTAGGTAACATTTATCTATTTTATTATATTGTAGTAGTTAATGAATTTTTAATGACTATAAATAACTGGGAAAACGTTTCAGGAATTAAGTAGTATGTTAAACAAACACAAAGGCTAAAGTTCAAAATTACATTCATATTTTGAGTGATTTGAATCAAGAAAATTTCAGTCTATTTTTACAGAAGAGCCAGCTATTTACGACATGCAAGACTAAGCGCAGCTCAAACACTACGAGGGAGGGACACGTTTTAAATTTTTGTTTACTGCAGTACTGTTGTAGCTTTGATTAGTGCTGGTTTTTCCCTTGTATCCTTTGTTATTGCTCAGAGTCTAAATTACACCGTTCGGAGAGGAGTGCAGATTTGGAAAATCGTCTTTTACGTCCACCCCACCCTTCCCTAAGATTTCGAAAAGTCCATCTGTGGAGTACAGTCAAATCTCGACTCTAGATCGACTAGTCAAATCTCTTTAAGACGGACGGACACCTTTGGGAACGGCAAGAAGTCTCCGTAATAAAGAGAGTAAAGAAAGGCAGGGACCAGCTATAGGTGTCCGCCGTTTTACAGGAGATTTCCTCTTATAGAGCTGTCCGGTCAGAGAGAGTCGACTGTAATGCAAAGCAAATAGCATCCTGCGAAAATACTGTATTCAGTTTCAAAAGTCACAAGGACGTCATATGTGTCTCTCTAATTATCAATAAGCTGACAAGGGGAGAAAAAGGTTTTAGGAGTGACTACGCACGTACATTCTACATTTCTTTGTTATCTTTCGCAAATGTAAACTTAGATAGAATAAAGGTTCCCTTGGGGAACGTCCAGAGGAAGATCGATTTTCCTTTACTGTAATTTCTCGTTTTGAAGGAAAAGCTTCCGAAAGGATTTTAGTTGGACATTGGACGACTACTAATCGCGTTTAACTCGAATAAAACCAGAAGGAACATTTACAAATTAAGTTAATCAACAGTATGTATTACAATTTTTTTCCAGTGCCGTTTCCTTGGTTTCATCATTCCAACATGCTTAAATCCCTAATGCACCGCACTTATTCAGTAAAAAAAATGCAAAGGACGGTCTTTGTGCACATGTCACACGGCCTTAGTTTCATTTGAGAAGGCAAACCTTATGTCTCTAAAGAACTTACTTGATTTCTTTGGACACATCGTCTGCATTCCTTGTCTCAGGGAGCCCGCCTCGTTCTGGAGCAATGTTTGAATCTGCTTTTCTTGTTCTTTAGAGAATTTATTGCACGAGCAACAGCCTTTATGTGCTGCCGCAAAAGACGAGTGAAACAGTGCAGCAAATGTGCACATCGCAATAAGCAAACTCTTCATGACGATGCTGAGGGAGAGACGATTCTGCCCTGTAGCTGTCGACGAGGCAGGTATCGGTTAACTGAAAAGATGGATATAATTGTGTGCTTTTAAAACCCGATTTTCACCTGTAGCTGTGAAAACGTTTTCAACAGCTATTGACACCTCACGCAGTCTTTGAAATTGGATCAAAACGGATTTGTCTGACAAACGGATTAAAACTAACGGAGCAATTAACAGGCGGCGATGTTACAGGAATATCCGGATCACGTCCAGAAAATAGCACCAAGAGTAAAAACAGTGAACGATATTCAGTGTAACGAAAGATGAATTATAGAGTACAAACTGTTACTCCCCTTTTCTCGATTAGAAACATTACCTTCCAATCGCCTGTCTTATCACGACCACACCCTGTCACACGTCTATGAACTCGCGAAGCACAGCATTTGCCATGGTCAAGCTTTACACGCAAAAATATTTGTATTATCAAATTATCCCTTAACAATTTCGGCTTCAGAGAGCAATTAGGATCTCGGAATTTGAAAGCGACAACGTGTTATTCTATCCGTTTCACTGTTTATATGCACTTAATTTGAACGGATGCTGAATGCTTGTTCCAACTACTTATAATTATGTATAACAAGCTTACCTGTTAACGGAACCTGAGGCTGTTATTTTGAGTTTCTATATGGACCAGTTAGTTAAAACCTATCGACACTGCGAGAATGAGTGCCTTATTAAATTAATGAAGTGGCGTCCAAAGCCGCGAAAATATGGCTTCGCCACTGAGTCCGAAATTTTACAGACGTTTGTATAGTGGGGCGCCAAACTTGGCCCCCACTGTAAAATTTTGTGACTTTTTGATTCAATAGTTTTCATCAAATCACTTTCAAACTTGGAAACTTTTTTTCAAAAAAGATTTTAAGGCGTTCTTTCCTGTGGTGTCGACGGGTTTTTGCTAGCTGGTCCATGTCAATAGTTGAAAAAAGCGTGCAAGAATGTATTCTTATAAGGTCGATTGACTAGGATCGGATGCCAGATTCTTTGTTTTTTTTTTTGTTTTGCTCAAAGCTGAGCGAAGGCAAAAGGTCATTTTTTTACTTTTTATGCGCGGAACTTGTTTTAACATTTCCTGAACTCGAATGTCACAAAGTGCTTGAAATTCATGGCTCACTTTCCGCAAAAGGTCATTCCAGGCATTTTTGCTTTGACAAAGACTGAATGGTCAATGCTTAGGTGGTGTTTTACTTATAATTCGAGCTAAATACCCGTCTTTAAGGTTAGGTTTTGGGAAAACTTTTAAACGCACTATTTGTGTTAGACTCTAACTTCTTGGAGAGTCTTCTTTTAAAATTTTGATCAAAATCCATTTTTGGCTATAAAAACATTCGTGTTTATGGGAAGAGCAGAGAGTTTTCAGGGGCACCCAACGACAATTTTCGGAAAATTATCTGTTCGGAAGACGATTTGAGGTCTAGAATTTTCGGATCATTTTCTGACAAATTTCTTGCTTGCCTGCCTCTACTAGGATTTTCCAACTTCAAAAAAATCGTATAATTGCCCATTTTTAACGGATTTTTACCCTAAAAAGGTCACCTAGAATTTTCGGGAGTCTTTTTACTCGCAGAAATTTTCGAAAAGGTAAATTTTGATCCCTATAATTTTCGGATCACTATACTTTCAGCTAGGAAATCCGAAGAGATGAAAAATTTTTAGGGGATAAAAATAAGCCTTTATCTACCGTTTAAATACTAAAGTACGTTCAACAATGCTATGTTTATGTGGTTTTGAACTATACTCTCGTTGGGTGCCCCTGAGTTTTCTAGAGGCGTTTTGGTGAAGCGCCGACAGGATATTTTACGTAAATTACCATGATTGTGTTTAAAAGCCCAGCTGGAGGAAACATAGCGGGAGACACTTTCCTTTCCCTGCCAGACGGGTAGAAAATGGATGGATTCAACAGAATGCACGCAAGAGGAAGAGAGAACGCGGCGTTTATATGCTAAAGCTAAACGCCTAAGTGATGCGGCATATCTTTATTGTACAAAGGGGGTTTTAATTTAGGATCCAGATTTAAAATTTTTTGAAAGCAACTCGTAAACCGTGAAAAAAAGTTGCGTAACTTACGAGACTTAGGTGACGATACGTTAGACATGCCCATACACCCCGTGGGAATGCAACTCGTTGCATATACTAAGCAGAAATCCCTTTTCCCTATTACAGAAATCAGAGCTTTAGTTTTAGTTAAACAACCCATCACTTTAAACGATGCCTTTTTTTAGTTCTTAGCTCTCTGGTTTTTCGAGACAGTATTTAAGACACAAGTTTGTTAAAAAACCACTTCCTTTAGAGATCAACGCATGCGCAAGCATTGTAACTCACCCCAATCATACAGACCTGGAAAAATATTTCTGACAGAAAAAAATGCGACTTTCGCGGCCTAGTTGATGAACGCATTTCAGTCAAAGCTCTTCAATTCGGATAGATGCGCGGCAGTAGGGACTAGCTAGTTGGACTTTTTGGGACTTTTTCATGGAGACGAAATGCCCGTTGATAGCGAGGTTTTCGTAGTGTAGTCGGCCGTTTTCATTCGAATTCTGACAGCTTTGCTTATTGTCTTATAACGAACCTGTATGGAAAACGCAAAAACTAGCTTGAACGGCTTTGTGGGTTGAACTGTAGAACCAGTCCCTTCTTTCTTGTATGGTGATTGCGGTACACTACTTTTAAGTAAAAATAATTGCCACAGTTGAGCTGGAATTAAATTGTTCCGAAATGGTAAATAATTAGCAGTTGAAGTCAGTTGATTTTGCTTTAATTACATAGCTCCAGGCATCCACCAGGCAAACACTATTTTCACTGATCTTTTCTTTATATTTCCTAATCGCTTTTTACTAATTTGTAACATAGGCGAGATGATTAAAAAAAATTAACAGATCATAAGAAAAGATGGAAGTCTTATCCGTCTCGAAAATCAACAATCGTGAAAGGATGAAAAACTCTGCCTGATCACGCAATAGGTGGTTTTCACGTTACGTCATCGCCGCCATGCTGGTGGACGGTAAACAAAAGATCGCTCATTAGCTCGCTTTGTTTGTCCACCAGCATTTGTTCATTTCACCATTGTTATTTGTGTCTCCCGAGATTGCATGAAAACCACCTATTCGGCTGAAACTTCAGCATTTGTTACAAAAGGTTCTCGAGGACAGTTATCGATAGCTCTCACTTGAAGGATTATTATTCTTGAGGAAGTCATATAATTAGTTACTACAATTTACGACTTTATTTCATGACTGGGGGTTAACTAAGTCGGTGGCCATAAAGTCATAAAGGAATTCAACAGCTTTTAGCTTAACTTGATAGTAGATTCAGGTCAGAGGCGTTCAGTCAAAGGCTCTCAGAACTGCGCGTCACGACTATTTTATTTCAGGACTTTGTTGGGTCAGAGGTGGTGAGCGTGGTCCATAATAGGTTCATAAAATGGTGTGGATCAGTTTTGTGGAAGAATCTTTTCAAACCAACCATCCATTTCAGTTTTCTGCTAAAGATAGAGTTTTATACCATCAGTGAACGTGGTTACCACGTGGCCAGCACGACGTAAATCAGCGTTATTTTTGCCTTCTCTCCTAACCAGCAACAAGCTTGTGAAAATTCGCACTCATCCAAAAGGGATAATCTCCTTAGACAGCAAAACGTCACTAATGCTTTAATGACAACAACAAAACGTGCAAAGAAACGAGACTAGCTTTTCAGATTGAACGAGACAGTTCAGTTCATTGCTTTGAAAACATTAAATCCTTTTACGATAACTTTAATATCCGTTATCATCCTTAAAACTATGCATTTAGGCGTAACAAAGCATTTTGTGCTTATAACTTGATACACAGCGGGATTTTGGCACGGGGGTATGTTACATAACAGCTTATCAGCAAGTACTGACCTTGTTATATTACATAACAACTACGTTTTTTAGGGCACCAAAAATATTGTACATTCATAAGAAAATACCACAATAAATTCTGGACCACAACCCTGGAAAACATTGTTTACAGTCTTACAAAAGAAAAACGGAGAGGCGAGTTTGTTCAGCTGTGTTGTTTCGTCACATGTTCCCTTATCCGAAAAAAAAGGCTGCTTGATCTCATGCTTTCTAGGATACAGTTTAACTTTGTACCCGGGGCGGGGGGGGGTACTCAATATAATGGCCTTTATGGTGAGTGGGGAGGCTCCACCCTAGAGGGGCTTCTTCTTCAGGCATCGGTTGTACGGAAGAGTAGGGGTTTTCATTAGTTGAAGTATGTGAAAGGGAAATCTATCAATGCGGTCTGTAATAAGGCCAAAAAGGACTAACAGAAGCATTTTATGGCTATGACTAGAGTAGAGAAAATGGTTCTGGTTTACTTATATTTATTCGTATTTAAAGACGGAGCATTTACAGCAGTTAAAGGGGTCCAGCGTTTAAAACTAGCATGTGAAAGGGGTACACTGAAAATTAAGAAGATCTGTTTCAGCCCCAAAGTGCCAATTCAGCCCTGCAGGGCAAAGTCTGATTCAGCCCATTCTGGAGCCATTTGAACACAAATCAAAAGGTTATTCCAGCCCACGCTGGGGCCCATTTCAGCCCTTGAGTCCAAATCAGCCCTATGCAATTGGGCTGAATTGGCCCTGATTTAGGGAAGCCAAATTAGACTCAAAAATAGGACTGTATTTTACTCACGGAAACGGTCCCTTTTGTGGGGATTAAACAGATCTTTATGATCTACATTGTACCATTTGTCAATAAAAGTTATACGAAAAGGGTACCTTTTCTGCCAAAAATACAGTATAGTAAAATAGTAAAATAAATTAATAAAATAGTATATAAAAGGGTAAGGGATTGGACCTTTTTGGGGCGAAGCCTTCCCGTATAAAACTTTGTAGGGCACCCTCCTGGGCTTTGTCCATCTGCTTTTAGTGAAATAAGTTCACTAAGGTCAGTCAGAGTTTTCTCCTAACAAAATATTTCAGAAATTCAGAAGCACTCAGACGAAAAGGAAATGTGTTCTTTTTGTGAAACAGAAGAAAGTTGCGAGTTTTTCATCTTTTAGTTCTGTCGCTTTATTTTAAGAATAATAAAGTCTATTTACTTAATATCATTAAAATGTTTATGTTGTCCCATCAGTAAACGCTTCAGCAGTGATTATCCTATCTTCTTCGTCTTTTTTTTGTTTGGAGACTATAATTATACGGTTCCGAGTTTAGCTCAGAAATTAAATCGGACCCCCCGACTTATAAACTGTCTGTCAGATTAATGACCTTGAGTGGTTTGGTTCATGGACTGTTTTTTTAGATTAAAAAACTTAAGTCCTCAAGACTGAATTTATAGCATTCCACTTGTCGGAGGTACGACGTCGACTTCGTAAAAGCTGAGTTCTCGAGTAGAATTTTTAGTATTGATTTCTGGCAACATGAACATACGGTTGTTGACCATTTTCTTTGTGGTTCTTTGCGTTGCGTTTCCTTGCAGCAAAGCTAGCCCTGATGACACATGCCCTTTGCTAAAGCCAAAATTTATGGAAGGTTTTAGCAAAGTCATGGCTGAGCAACGAAATGTATTTTTAAGAGAGTCCAAGAAGCTCTGCGAAGGTAGGATCAGTAACTAACTATGTGTCAAACTTTTCTTTTCGGACACTTCTGTGATACGGACACCTCTCTTCCTAGGACAGTAGTTCCTTCGGTCCCAGAGATGTTAAGCCTCTCTATGGGTACCTGTGGACATCGTTTTCGTCACGCGTTTTTCCATCAAATCGTCGGTTTTTCAACGCGAAATCCTCGCATATCAAGTGTGAGGTAATGCTTCTAGCGAGCCCGAACAAGCACGACATTGACGAACGAAACGAGAAAATATTATGAAACAGGCAACAGCTTTAATAAGCAAAACAAAAACTCTGAATGTGCACCACAGTTTTTGGTAGATTTCTTTGCCTTCATCGAGTGAATGACGTTGTCCATTTTGATCAGAATAGCAATGGGATTGTCCATTTTATCGTCATCAATAGCGGTCTTTGCGACTGAGTCTCAGAGATTCTAAACTTCATCCAATCGCTTCCTGTATATTACAGACTCGGTACAGACACCTCTGCGTGTAATGCTAACACTTGGCACTGTACCTTTGTTATTCCTTTCCTTCACCAGTTTTACTTTAAACTTCAACGCTGTAACCTTTCGCCCGTAAGCGAACTCTCCATTTGAGGGAGTAGCGACTTGCGAGAAGTCACGCGAGAACCGCACGCGAAAGAAGACGCGAGTCATAATATGGAGAGCTTGCTCGTAAGCTATGTGATCTTTAATCACGATATATGTAGTAGTTGTAGTGCTGGTCTTTGCTATCACAGCCATATGAGCATACCCTTTTAAATAGACTTTAAAACAGGTGTATATGTTTTAAGATTTTTTTATTTCCCCGCTTTTACCTTATCAAAAAGCATACCACCAACCGTTTGCCGTCTTATGGGCCCGCCGCCTGAGAACATTATTCTAGTATCTTCTATCATGATTTGCAAAAAGCGCTGGCTTTTGTTGCCGATCGAAAACCCTTCGATCGGTTCGCGTCCACACTACTGTTTTGATGCGTTTTCGACTTTCCAAAACAAAAACGTTTGAAAACGAAAGAATTGCACGTTGCGACGTAAGTTGAACTCTAGGTAAGCACATGCTACAAACACATGCGCTTGCGATGTTTTTGTAGTGATGCGTTTTCGACCATTTTTGACCGTCCGCACTAATACGATATGTATGCGTTTGTGTTTTGATCCACTTTCAAGAGCGTTTTCAGATCGATGCCTTTTTGACGAAAACACTCCGCGTATTAGTGTGGACGGAAAGCCTAAACGCATAAAATATATGCGATTTCAAACGAAAACATGTTAGTGTGGAAGCGGCCCCCCTCCTTATGCTTCAGCCCAGTATAAACGGAGATTACTAAACCTGTTGTATTGCATGGGGTTCATAAGTGATTTAGGTGGATCTGGTATTGACTGGGTATTTATTGTTTGCATTTCACGAGTCAATATTTGCAATGTATGGCTTCAAAAGAGCTCGAGTTGGGAGCGGTTACAACTGCCTTTTCAGGCGAAAACATGAACGGGTCCTGAACACCATTGGCGGTATTAGAGAACTTAGGTCCCTATATACCTTTCTTAAGAAACAATGGAATACCTATCAGAGCGGTCGGCTAATTACGCATAGATAAAGATAGCAATTATTTTAGGCTTACTCAAAGAACACAATAACGCCAGCATATTTTTAGGTTTAATTCAATTCTTTGTAAAGAAAGATAAATTCCTTTCCATCTCTGTAGATAGATGGCTCAACTTGACTCAAGAGGTCGTTTGCTTTGGAGCGCGTGATAGCAAGTTTGCTTCAGTTGTGATACCTTTGGAAGGCTTTCTTACCTCACTCAAGCTGATTCACGTGACTGGTCACGTGTCATGCGACCCAAATGCCCCTCAACATGACAGGAAATGGGGCTGTTCTCGAAGCCATCCCAAACTAGGCAGAACCCCCTTCAATATTGTCGTTACAGCCGGCAAACACAATGGAATCCTTTTTCCAATAGACCTTTTTATGAAAGATTCGAAAAAAGAATCTCTGTGGTACGACATAACGGATGGGGATCCTGACGCGCTGGAACTGGTCCTTGGAGATTTGTCATATCCTTACTACGTCACTTCCGGACAAGAGCTTCGAATCTGGCTAGGGAAGGACTACCAGAATGTTGGCAAGGTAGAAGTCGAAGGGAAAGTTTGCTTCGCTGTCAAGGGATGGTTCATTTAGTAGGTCGCGATTCTTAAACTTTAGTAGCTGCAGTCAAAATTAGTTGAGACATTTTAGCATCGTCCGTTTAGGCCCCTTTCAGTAACGTTCAATTTGGATTAAAGTAATATTTTACATATCATCATCATTATCATCATCATCATCATCATCGTCATCATCATTATCATCATCATCATCATCATCATTGCTAATATCATTTTCATGAAAGTAATGACAGGAAGCAAATTTGAATAACGGTCTCAACTGAAAACCTGGGAGACCCCTGCAGTGACTAACTGGCTGCCTTGTCTACTTATCAAATGAAGATACTAAAGTTCCAGGTTCTTATTGTTACGGAGACAAACATATGACTGCTCGCAGATCAGAGTTTCCATGACCACTCAGATTTAAATACATAACTTTAAATTTGTAGAAATGTCAGTTTACAGTAATGTTGTAGTATAACAAAAAAAAAACAGAAATAAACAAAAAATACAAGCTTCTTCCCTTTCAAATGTTTACTATATATGTAGTGTCGCCACCATATCGGCAGAAAGTAGATACTGTCAGTTTAAGAACTCCGAGCATTTTGATTCTCTGACTGGCTGAAACATTTTTGCTGAAGGCTTTCTTCCTTAGAGTGCACAATTCTGTTTATTACTTTTAGTTAAATAATGGATTCAGTGTTTAGGCAGTGTTAAGACTGTATCTGTATATGTAATAAATTAAGTGGGTCATGCATAGTGTTGTCAGCTCTATTTTTTTTTCCTTTTTGCTAATTAGACCTATTGATTTTTTTTCTCCGTTCTCGTTACCTAAGCCGTTTAGCATTATGTGATTTTATTTTTCACATGGTGCTATTTATTTAGTTGGTAGGTCTAACTTTTGCGTCTGTGAATGAAATCCTATGGTGTTACCATTCAAATGAAACCTCTTCAGCAGTACTTTCACATGCTGCTATTTACTTAGTATGGGGTTCTTCGAGGTCTGTGGATGAAATCGTATGGTTTGACCATACACATAAAACCTCTTCGGTAGTGCGTTTACATTTTAAGTAATATATCAAACATGAGATGCAGTGTTTCATCACCAGATGAAACACCGAGAAGAGAGTTGAAAATACGACGCGCAGCGGAGTATTTTTGACGAACTTCGAGGTGTTTCATCTGGTGATGAAACACTGTGTCGAATGTTTGATATTTCTTCTCAAACAAAATCATTTTTGAAGGAGAAATTAAGGATGCAAATACTAAGCAGTGTTTCATCCGATTTCCAAACACTCATTAAACATTAATTTCCTTTGTATTTTCTTAATGAATTATTAATGAGTTTGAGAAGGTTTTATCTACTATTTGAAACTGAATTTGGAATCTTAGTAAAAATTCTAGTTTAGGTTGGTTGGGGGAGTGTCATCGCTCGTAAGGTATGAATCATCATATTTTTTTTCTCAGTTGTGTAGAAGCTGCTCGTAAGGTCTCTCCTGATTGGTCGCAGAAAACAATGACACGTCATTCTTTCAATTGTTTCAGTATTGTTTGGGGTCACGGTTTGGCAACATTGGTGACTTCTCTTCTTAGCGGCTGCTACATGACAAGTCTGCAGATGTGTTTCATATTCAAATTGTGTGTACTTGTTACGGCCCCTGAAATAACGAGTAAACTCAAATTTGTTTTGGCTTCATCTGTTTTCGTTTGTTCATTCTTCTATTTATCAACATCGTTTTCTTAGATCCGGCAACTGAACTCTTTGTTTCCAACAGTCGTGCCATCAAATGATCTAAAATTTTAGGTAGATATTTATTGGGTCGAAAAAAGATAAAATATTCGGGTGATATTTATTTGGGTTGAAAAAAGGTTAAATATTACAACTCTGGGAAGACCTCACGGGATTGGCTGGGAAAACAATGAACAAAAATATTTAACAATGGAACCTAACCCGAAAACGTAAGAGCTACAACATATTGGGGTCCAGTAGAAATTAGAGGTTCTGAAGAGCTGTAAGGCTACAGGGGTCGAAAATAGACGACGAGTTGGTTCGGAGAAGTTTTTTTTTTCCGAAAAAAAAAGAACGTTTCATGGATAGCGGCTCCCCTACTGACAGGCATACTATTTTTAAGGAAAAATATAACTTGCTCAGATCACAGTTTATTTGAAGAGGACAAGACCGAGCTTATCGGAAGCTAAAAAAAAGGAGATAAAGTGTATGTAGTAGACACGTACAAGTACGATAGTATCAACATCAAACGACGTATAAACTGTGAGGGTACCAATAATAATTTTAAATTACACGAAAGGTTTGACTCCATCCGACTTTTCGACATTTTAGACAAACATTCCTATCACCTCTATTTTTGTTTTTTCATCAGTAATTTAATCACTCCCTTTTGAACTGACATCTGCAACGATAAATTTTAATTAAATTGTTCTATGGTAATACACAAATAAAATTTCTAGGAGATTATTGCTTTCCGGTTTCAGGGGCATTCTCTTTTTTTAATTACCGTAATTGTCTAGCTAAAAGAAGGTCTTCCTTTTCCTGTTTTTCTTGGCATTGAGATCAAGAGTCAGTCAAGAAGACTGAAGTTAATTTTGTTCTACTGGAAAGCTAAATAATTCACGACATCTTGCGCAAAGTTACTTCTTCTGAGTTATTATCATCATAGAAAATTATATTTAAAATGGCCAATGAGAAAGGATTTCAGTCGAGAAAGAAACGCCCGAGGTTCTTTCTTTGTGGAATATGTAACGTTGTCTCGATAGCTGAAAATACGGCAAATGAAAAAGACGCCACCGAAGACACTGCTCAGAGAGATGAAGAAAAGCGTCTGAGTTCTACAATGGCTCGTAACAAGGATACTGAACGTTCACTACATACAGATACTTCGGAGTCTTCGCTGAATACGAAACATTCCATCTCAAGAGACGTCGAAGATACAGGATTAAAAGCACTGGCTCAGACTCAGAGTTCGTCACAAATGATGGTGTCTCGTTACGGCGAAGAGGTGGAAACATTTCCAAGAGCAGAAGGAAAAATATGCTGGAACGAGTGTCTCAAAAAGCTGGAAAATTTTGACAGCGACAAGGACGGAAAAATAATTGACAAGGACAGCAGTGATAGGGGTCTTATCTCGTCAAAATCTTCACAGAAAGTCTCAGAAAAAGAAAACCTCAACTGTGAAGAGATTTCATCGAAAGGAGAAATGGCTAGCGGTCCTTCGGAAGCACTACCGGTTGATGGACTAGAAAATGAAAAAGACAATGGAAGGCAGAAACGGAATTCTTCTCCAAAAGATTTAAAGACCTTCGTCCCAGTAAGTGGTCACAGCTTGGAGTTATTTGAGTCTACTGAAGCCAAGATTGCACCTGATAATGAGAAGTCAACAACGGGAAGTCATGAAAAGACGAACGTGCCCGAAATTCAAATAAACGACACTGAATCCAAACATGCCTGGCATGAAGAGGAAAAGCCCTTACCAGGGAGCCGCTGGAAACGTATCGTTGCTCTAAGAACAAACTCAGGCCGTGGGAAAAAAATGCAACGAGATTCTGCTACAATCAACGAGGAGTACGAACTGATAGTCTCCACTTTGAAAGAGTACGGTGTGTGGTAATAGAAGCTGTATCAAAAGCGTAAGGTTTATAAACCGGCTCTAGTCTGCATGTAGGAAATCCCTTTGAATAAAACGTGTTTAATTTGACAAGAGCTAAAGGACTATTTACAATGATATATTTTGTGATGTCTGTACAAATAACTTAGATATCAATTCTGTATAAAAATAACAATTGCGGCACAAAGAAAATTTTCAGATTATCAGGCACGGAGAGGGTAAAAAATACACAGTTAATTAAGCCAAGTGGTTGGCATAATTTCCAGTGTAGGTCTGATCTATAAGTACACGGATATTTTTGCCCTTTAAGTCAATGTTTGAGCTCAAAGATTGTCTGTGGCAACTGAAAATTTTTACGTGAAAGCCTTTGAGCAGAAGCGCTAAATTGCGCTTTTTGCTGCTGAATGTTTTACGAAATAAACATTTGACTTTGAAAAAGGAATAAATTTGTAGGCTGTGCGGGGAAGTAAATCACTTTTTCTTTCCCTTGGAAGGTGTCTTTCGTCCTCCCTTGGCTGTAGAAGCACTCTTTCGGCTTTTGCTCGGTGATGGTGATCTTTCTCTTTCCTTAGCTGCCTCTGCCGCTTGTGCTTCTTCTTTCAGCTTTTCAGCTTCCAGGAATTTCTGTCTGTATGCTTCTCGTCTCTGGTTCACTTCACTCCGTGCTTTGTCTAAAGCGGCCTAGCAGAGGGAAAAAGAAAAGGAAATTTCAGTTTTCCATTCTTATTTTGATGACTCTCTACGTTTTCTTTGCCCTTCTCGCGCGTGGAAAGATATATTTAACAATTATTCCTCGAGCCCGAATGGGCTCTGAGTCAATAGCCCATGAGGCCGAAGGCCGAATGGGCTATTGACTCAGAGGCCATGAGGGCGAGAGGAATAATTGTTTTAGAAAAATCCAACTAGTTGGTCAAAAAATATCGAGACAAAACAACTTTAACTAGATAAAGCTAGTCTAAGACTTTAATCCTTTTTTGCCACCAAAAAGCCGGCGCTTTTCGCTACTAGTAGGCTATCGCATATAGCCTAGTAGTAGCTCAACCAATCAGAACGCAGCATCGATAATAGACCACTAGTTGGATTTTACTAAAAGTCGTTACCCACTTTATATACAGAATTCTACGTTATCGTTAACGGTCTTTTAAAACTTTCTTTCAGTAATAAGAGAAACATCTTTGCAAACCATGACGTAAAAAAATATAATCGCGTAAAAAATAGCGCGATACGGCTTTGAGCGCGCGCTAGCTTTCGTCACCATTCACCCACGGGCAATTAGTTAATGCGCTTTATGTTTGTTATGTTATAATCTAAAGCAGCGAATTTATAACGCACGAAAAAGAGATACATGTAATGCAGCTGCGTAATTTACAAGTTAGATACTCCAAGAGAATATCGAGTCCTTTATTTTGACGGGTCTGAATCACGTTTCGTCTAAGTTACTTATTTTCTAACTTGGTAACGAAAGACAAAACAAGGAGAGCTCCGGGCCATGTTTGGGGGTGCTGTACCTGCAGTTCTTCAGCTTCTTGTAACTGCCTCTCCTTGGCTGCATTCCTGTCCAGTCTGTCCTGCTCTCTCTTTTTTTCCACCATCTCTTCTCGCATGGCTTTAAACGCACGCGCCGAGGCAGCACGTTCCTGAAGGCGTCTCTCCTTTTCTTCCTCGTCTAGCAGCACAGGGACACCACCTCGCGACCTAAAAGCAAGGCAAACAGGATGAGATCATGCACAATGCTTAGCAGACTACTTTCTCCTATATAAGACATCCCGCATTCTTATAAATAACCAAGAGAATTTGTCTTTATGCACCATAATGTTCTCAGTTTGCATGAACTGTACAACTAATCCAAAAAAATTTATTGGCAATCATTGGAATGAAATCTGTGGATGAAATCCTACGGTGTTACAATTCAAATGAAAAAACTTCAACAGTACATTAAAATGTTACTAAATGCATTTATTTAGTTTGTAGTTCTAACTTTTAAGTCTGCAGATGAAATCCTATGGCGTGACCAGTCATGTAAAACCTCTACAGCAGTACATTCAATTCAATTTTGCTTTTTGGGCAAATGTTTCAGACCAGGGAGGTGTTGGGTATTTGTAGTGATAGTCTATCTAACCTGATGGTCTTGGGCGGGGAAAGAGGCTGTAGTATCTGATCCGGTTCCTTAGGAGGTGGCACTAGTGTCAATTCGCCCTGGTCTGCCTCTGATTGTACTGGTGACGTTACTGTCACTGTAAAGTAACAACAACAAATAATATGTAATATAAGGTGAGTAACGGACTTCTAATTCAAATTTTGACTTAAGCAGGTTTCAGGTTATTTATACGGTCTCCAAGAACACTTGTTTTTTCTGCCAGTTTATGGTAACCTGAGAAAACAGCCGACATTTTGCGACGCCACCACTGGTTTCCACGCGAAATGACGTCTGAGAAACGAGCGCAGAAATACCATACTGATGACGCGTCACTACCCAGATCTGAGTGGTGCTACTGATTGGCTGAAGCAAATTTCCCTTTTGGCACGACCAATCAGAAGCACTATCAAGATCTGGACAGTGACTCGTCATCAGTATGGGGAAATGGTGGCGTCAGAAAGTTATGGTAACTGAATGACAGTTCTGTGACGATTTGGTGACCCAACGGAGGTAGCCCTAACAAGGTAAATGTTAAAGAGTTTTTTTTAAGCGTAAACGGAAGTGGGGTGCGTAAAAATTTGTACTACAGTAGCACAGTGGGAAGCATGTGATTAGTTAGTTGAATAAGGTGGATTCTTGTATCCTGCTAAAACTAGCGTACACGCATCAGCAAGACTCGCACATAAATATGTAAGTTTCTTACATATTTCGCTGGAAGGTGCCTCTTTCTCTTCGTGTTGATCTTCGTCGCCGTTTTCTTCTTCAATCGCATCTTTTTCAACCTTCACCATGTGTTCGTTTAGAAACTTTTGACGGCTTTGCTGGGCCTTGGGAAAAAAGGATAAATTCACTTATTCTCCGTGGTAAGTTTACTTACTTTAAGGTGTTGTTTTAAATTTAACGCTTTTCAAATTGTCAGTATTGAAAAATAATGGCATCTTAGATGTAGATAATGCCTCCATCATTTAATCTAACTTTTCTACGAGGAGCCCCCTTATAAAGTTATTAAGCATCCCCCGCCTGAAGAAGCTGAAAATAAATAAAGTCCCCACACAAGAAAACAAACAAGCAAAACAAGAAAATGCTAAAACTAAAAGTTTTATTGGAGTGGCAAATAATCTCCATGGCCATTTTCGAGGAGAAGTCTTTCAAGCTGTGATCCACCTTTTTCTTCGCAACCCAGCAAAATCCCGATCGCAAAATGATAAAACTTCTGACATTTGATAACTTGTTTCCGCCACTACGACAATCTCACTAAAACTCCTAGTAGAATGACGACGGCTATCGCGTTTTCCCGCCAAAATGACGCTGGTTCACGCGCGCGCACTACTTAGTATTGGGAAAATCTTGTCCTCGTTGTCGCCTTTGCGAAAGCTCTCTATTGGGACACCCCTTCCGCAGTTCCCTGTAATGTTTGTGACACCAACGCCAAAGAAAACGCCAGTCAGCCAGTAAGCAGCTGAATTTTCGTTCGTGCAAACTACTTAATAGAGGTCAAGCATCACGCTTACGTCTAACGGCAAACGCGAATATGTACCACGTGACCAAGTTTCCCCTTCACTTGTCGTTTACTGTTCATTATTCCGACAACTAAATTAGTAGTTTCAAGCAATTTTTCATCCATACGAATTGTTTTGAGCTATTTTTGACTGTTCATTTTCTATTTTGAGAAATTCTCAAAACATTTATTTCGTTTCGATTTGAGGTCACCAGGGAAACGAACTTGGGACCTCTCGCATAGAGGGCCGCGCACTAACCAACTGCGCTAATACTTTGGCAAAGGACTCAGTGCAGAGACATGTGTTCCAAAGTATCCAAGACACTTTTAAATGGCATTACTTTCTTTCACCGACATTGTGTTTGTATTCTCACGAATATCTCCTAACAAGGGTTACGTTACCCTTCTTCTACCTTTGCAGCTCGTCCTGGTTCAGCGGCTTCCCATGCCTGCTTCATAGCCTTTATTTCGTCCTGTCTTTCCGTGTCCTTCTTGACCTCGATTTCGTCCTACGAAACAAAATAGGTAACCAATGAATGTAATTCCAAGAAAAGACAAACTAGCTCTTCTATAACTGGGTCGGGAGGAGGGGCTTTAGCTTCTAAGACGACGACGACGGAATACAAGAACGAGATTTTCCCAATACTAAGAAGCGTGGGCACGAACCAACGTCATTTTGGCGGGAAAATGTGGTAGCCGCCGTCAGTCTACTACGAGTTTTAGCGAGAAAGACAAGTTATCAAATGTTAGAAATTTTACGATTTAGCGATCGGGAGAAGGGTTAACCTCCTTCAACGGAAATATACGTGTTAACTTTTGTGGTGAAAAAACGAGTACAATAAAACTTTCCGGGGTGTTTATATTTAGAGTATAAGCGAAAAAACTTAAAATTAAATGTCGTCCTCGAATCTTAAGTTCTCTAGTGTCTCAGCGTGACACCGGAAAATAATTACTCATGTTCGCATCGAATAACCCGTTGCGCTATTCGTTTGCGATCGCAAAAAAAAACTGGAGATCGAAAAATGAGTTGAAGATTAAGCTGAGCGATTATATAGAGGATATTAAACGGTGGCGCGAAAATATGAATTTTATTTTCGAGTGGCAAAACAATATTTCGCGAACGAGCGCAGCGAGAGAGTAAAATATTTTTTTTGCCACGAGAAAATAAAATTCATATCTTCAAGCCGCCGTGTAATGTTCTTTTTATTATATAGACAAAATGACATCGATAAAATAATAGAAGGAAATTACCAAAATTCCGTCATCGATAAACTCACGTGTCAGATTATGGAAAATAAACCACTCGGGTCCCGGATGTAGTTTTTATGAATTTACGAGTGGTATATTTTTCAGTAAAACACTCGTGTCTATATAATAAAAGTTGGTAAATTTTGAGAATGACTGTACACCAACTCCATTTAAGGAGCACTGTCACGGAAACTGGAAAACCTTGATGTATTTCAACTACGACAACAGAAAAATGTCCCTCTGGTTTTGTAAGAAAGTACTGTAAAGATGCACTGAAACTATTTACTAATCACCCTACGTTTCTTTCACGTCAGTGTAAAACAATCTGTGACTTTGTTTGCCTAGTTTTCTTTTGTGTCTGCCTTTCTCCTTGAATTTTCTTAAGTTTTCGATTTTTAATATTAGGTACACTACGTGTAAGACACTTTTAAAAGTACAGTTCATTTTGAGTACCCCGGAGCAGTCAGGATGTAACTGCAATAAAAAACAGGCAAATCTTACCCCGTTCGCGTCAGAAACAATCCTCAGAGTCCAGTTAGGTTTGCTTGAGTCGAACTGTTGCTGAAGGCAGTATGAAGAAAAAACGATGTGAAAGTGAAGTAAATAATTAAAACTTAGGTGTCGCCAAAACCTCAGCTAAAGAAAATTCATACAATTCAAAAACTGTAGTTAAGTTACCATGAAGGTGTTTATCTCAGTATTGAAAATGTTCGTCGTTTGCCCTAGAATGCCAAATACACACCAAATCTCTCTGCTATCTTTCTATGTTCTCTCTTTCGCTCTCCAATAAGGAAAAGGCCTTGAATAGTACTCGATTTAGCCTGCTGAAACAGCGCTCAGTTTTTTCTTGTGTGTAGTCACTATCTTTGATTTTGAAAGCAGAGGAGGATTAGGGCGAGTTTAAAACTGCGACAAAGGAATAAAAGAACACAGTGGGGGGAAGGGAGAGGAAGAGGGAAAAAATACTTTCTCATCTGTCTACCACCCCTCCCCTCGTTCCCTCCCATCTTTGACTCGAGCAACACATAACCCGAGCGAATTAGAGTGCTCTCCCACCCCCTAAAAACGCCTGCAGTACAATGAGGCTATTTCCTACTAACAGCAAGTTACCTGTGACGAAGGTCTTGAACCCGCCTGTCCTTTGCTTGATCTGCTCTCTTTGCCTTCTTTGTTTTTCTTGCCTTTAGACACAGAAGCTGACAGCTTGTCTCCACGAGGTGCATTCTCCGCGGGAACTAAACGGCAGATACAAACGTTGAGAAAGTTCCTCTCAAACCTCACTCAGAGGACTTACTTTGTAAAAAGTGAAGTGTTAAGAATTTGTTAAAAGTGTTACAAAAGCTGTAAGCTAGCTGCACTATAACATTTAAAACGGTTCATCAGTTTACGACTTGAAAACGTAAGGAAAGCTAAAACTTTCAAAAGATTGTTCGTTCAACAGGTAAAGAAACAAGCCTAATACGGTTGTCGAAGAGTCCGGATATTTGCACTAAAAATGTAATAATAGCCACCACGATGCAATGACAAACAGTAAGCATTCTACCGATCTGTACAAGGAAGATGTGACATCATTCACCATATGGAGGAAAAAGGAGGAGTAGACGAAATTTATTTTAAAAGTGGGAGGGGGGGGAGGAGGGGGCCTTCATTAGTCCAATTCGTGAATAGGAATTCTCAGGGGGACGGACTTTTCTCAATTCAAGCTAATTGCCATAACTTTCATCACATTTGCCATGATGACACAAAATGATAACATCAAAGTCGAGGACCTACCCTCCACGTCAAGTCGATCAAGATTCTTGAGCATGGCTACAAAATCCCAGGAGCTTCTTGACAATGGCCAACTGTCTCGCAGGACCTGCGCCTGAATTATGTACTTGTGAATCTACAAATAAGTGATACAAACAGCAGTTACTTCCCATGTAGCTCTCACGCTATGTGCTTCCACGACAAGGGCGGGGGGGGCACAGACAACTAACAGTCCTTCGAAGGTAAGCTAACGACAGTGGGATTAGCTCAGTCAGTACAATCATTGACTGCAGAGCGGGAGGTCGTGGGTTCGATTCCCGGGGCCGGACCAACACTCAGTGTCTTAAAATAACTGAGAAATGAAGGTATTGCCTTAATGCCCTGCACACGGCCAGACATTCGTGTGGTTCGGATGACGACGTAAAATTGCGGTCCTGTTTTCAGTAGGCGACATAAAAATAGTGTCCCCAATTAGCACTTTCGCGCTAAATACATTCAGCCGTATAACACGTTCTAATTAACAATTATTCCTCGAGCCCGAATGGGCTCTGAGTCAATAGTGAGTTTACGCAACAGGACGGCAGGAAGAAGAGGACGGCAGAACGCTCGTGTGTGACAAACGTGACAAGGCTATTTCTTACGTGTTTTGTCGTGATCTTCACTTAACATCAATGTTTTCTGGTCTTTTACAAAAAGATCTGTTTAAAGGAAAGTGAATTTTGGCGAAAAGTTGTTTCAAACAAAATTATTGTCACGCTTGTCACACAAGGTTTGCCGTCTTCTTCCCTCTCCCGTCCTGTTGCGTAAGTTCACTAATAGCCCATGAGGCCGAACGCCGAATGGGCTGTTGACTCAGAGGCCATGATAATTGAGGCCATGATAATTGTTTTAGCAAAATCCACCTCGTTGGTCAAAATTATCGAGACAAAACAACTTTAGCTAGTTAAAGCTAGACTTAACTCCTTTTTTGCCGCCAAAAAGCCCGCGCTTTTCGCTAGTAGTGGGCTGTAACACATAGCCTAGTAGTAGCTCAACCAATCATAACGCAGCATTAATAATACTGAGACCACTAGTTGGATTTTACTAAATAGTTCATATCTTATGGGATACACTGCAGCTTATTGCAATGTGGCTGGTCAGTTAAGACTGTAATAGCCTTGAAGTTGTACAAGAAATCTTCCAAACTGGTTTTAAGTTGGCTCCACAGTAGTTTTTGTTGCCGTTTTGAGCTCTGCATGCAAGTGTTAGAACACGTTAAGGTTTCTGTAGAGAAGCCATACTGTTTTAGTCACCAAGATGTTGAGTTGTTCAAAGTACGAGAAACATAAATGCAAGATTAGTCAGGAGTCAAGCCTACCTACTTTGAACACGGCTCGACCCGCATATTAGTTGGGATATTGTTCCCCTACCTCAGTCCTCAGGTTACACATAACACTAACCTTGACTTCTGGCTCCGTGTCTTCGGGTTCCTCGTCTTCTTTATCCAGTGAGTCATCGTGCAGCAGAGGACGAGAACCTTTCTGCGAAAGAGGAGTGTGCGACCATATTAGCTATTTCCATGAACGCTTCAAAAAGTAAGGGCAAGTCTTGACATAATTGAAAGAATCTTTGAAAGCCTCACTTCAAAGTTCTCATTTTGTTCCAATTTAAGTCACACGGAAACAACGAACTTTCAGTCCTACAGGTGCAATAGAGTTCCAACTATTCAGTCTTGGTACAAACGCTAAGGTGTGAAGTATTAACCAGTGGTCTGGTGTGGAACATTATGTCTTTGCGTTGCACCAGCGATTCCGTGGATGAAAACTACAATGTTGTCATTCAAATAAAAGCTATGGAGTAGACCTCTTTTTCTGTCACGATGCTGTTGCGTAGGATGACTCTAACTTTTGAGTTATCTTGAATTTTAAACTTGGTTCCATTGGAGACAAAGAGATAAACAGTGCTTTGGAATACAGGGTGGCAAATGCATTTTGAATAAATCGCCAAAATGTTTCGTGACTGAGAAAGGAACAAATAACAAAAAGCTCAGAGTTTTCGAAACGGATGGAAAGTCCTAACGAATACTCATCTTATCCAAACTAATAACACCGCCAACAACAGTAAACAGCAAAAAGAGCACCAGATCACTCACCGATGATCCTGGCCGGGAGGTACTGGACTCCTTGCCGCTCTTCTTTCCTCCTTTGCCCTGTACAGGAGACGCTACGGCTTTGCGGCTACCTGAGGTGGGTCTCTTGGCCGAGCGAGGATGGGACGAAGTTGGAGGGCGAGAACCTGGTAATGACAATAATGTACCAATCAATGATCATGTCTTCGCAGCCACGATTCAGGCGGAAAGTGACACGAGAGTAAAAGAAAATAACTCCAGGGCTTTTTTAAAATGTTCTTGCCTCCTTTTGCAAACTATTTTAAGATTGTACCCTAATTCTGATTTAATGGTTATTCCGTTTCGATTTGAGGTCACACCAACGAAACGAACTCAGTACCTCTCGCACAGAAGGCTGTGCACTAACCAACCGTAACAATCCCTGAACCTTATTTTAGAAAAGGACTGTAAATTTATGTGTTCCAAAGTACATATAAATACACCGATAACTGACAGGCTTTTTGAATTGTTCTTACTTCGTTTGCCATGTTTTTCTTCTTCGTCGCCAGTGCGATCGCGGTAGAATGTGAAAGCAGGAATAACTGCGTGAGCTTTGCCTGTGGTACTCACCACTTCTTGTTCATGATCAAGAATCTACAAAAATAACAAATCTCTATGGTTTACTGTGGCAAGAGAATCTATTTCGTTTGTTTAAATATCTCTTATGCCTTTGCTCCATTGTACAAAATGTTGTTCAGTTCATCCCATTCTCACTGTTTCACCAGGGTTGCCAATACTTTTTTGTTTTCTGAAAGGACAAATGCCCGACCGAGTCAGCAAATTAGTCGGACAAACCACGTTGTTAGGTATACATTATTTTGACTCTTAATTTCTTTTAGCATTATACAAATCTCCAGCTTCAAAATAAGTCTTTAATATGTCCGACTGCAAGCAGGATTTTGACGGAAATGAGCAAATTTTAGTCGGATATTGCCCAAAAACCGACTGTTATTCTAAGCTCTACTTTACAGTGACCATGTAGTTGTCCTCCTCATCTGTTTTCAGTCGTACCCCCGCACCAAGTTAATATCCCCTACGTTAGACTACGAGTAGTCCGACCTTTCCCTCAGGGATGAGTCGAGCGAGTGAGCGAGATTCGCGAGCGAACGGGCAAATCGCCACCCGCAAGGAAGGTGAAAAGCGTCCCACCTCACCTCGCGCGCGGCGATTTTCACTCATGATCGCAAATTTTGCTGAGGAAAATGAGAGACTACTTGTAGTCTACGCCAAGGTGTCAATAATTGCGGGCGACAAGAGGAGCCCGCAACCCTATTCTCTAGGTTGTAATTACGCATGCGTCGCATGTACGTAGCCAGTATTCGTTTGCAGTTTCACTAAAGATGAACGGAATGCACAAAACGTAATTTCATCAATTCTATCCCTCGTACTCTAATCGCGCCTGTTTTGACCACCTGTCAAGTGAACCTTACGCAAAGCACAGCGCTAGAGCAAAAGAATTTTGACCTTCGATTGTTGTCGTCCGCACTCCCTAACCTTTGGTTATTACTAGTACTCTAAACGTAATCCGCAGTGTTACTCTGACACGTGCCTTACCTGTAACTTAATGTAAACGTCCGGTTTAGAAGTCCCTAGCTGAAGGCTGACCATGTGATCTTCTGTTACTTTCACTGTGTATCTTTAAAATACAACACCAACAAAATATTAAGGAGTGGTCACACAAATACACTCAAAAAGGCAAAGAGGAGGAAGGATTAGCACAGTTGAGACTTTCATGAGAGAGACTCATGAGTTGAGACTCTGCATGAGACTCTCATGCAGGAGAGATGCAAGGACCAAGACAAAGACAGCGTGCATACTTAATTTCACCTTTTTTCGTGTAATTAATTGTGCTCTATTGTCTTACCTAATTAATCTTCTTTTTTATACGCTACTTGCACTTCTCCCATAATGCACCTTATTTGCCCCCCAAAATTTTGCATAAGCATTGTTTTCAATTTCTCTTGGGACGGCTGTAATACCCAGGAGAAATGAAAAACAAAGGTAATGCTAAATTTTGGGGGGAAATAAGGTGCATTACGGGAGATGTGCAAGTGGCGTACAAAACTTGTTTTCTTTACATTTTATTTTACGAATCTACCTAATTATTTTCATCAAATAATTTATTTATTTATTTTTTACACAACCCGCCTCGAATAGCCTTGCTACTTACGGGTTGTGTTTTAATTTGTTTTGTAACAAGGATTTTGAAATAAAATGAAAGTTGTTGTAAAGCTGTAAGTTGTTGTAGTTGGTTAGTGTGAGTGCGCGGCGTTTTGTGCGGGAGGTCCCGGGTTCTATTCCCAGGTGTGACCTCAAATCCTTCTACCGACTTCTTTCCTTTTCGTGTGGCTTTCAGTGGCGTCAGACTGGGCACTGATGGAGAAGAAGGGAGGAAGGGGAAGGGAGGGAGGGGGGAGGGGAAGGGAGGGAGGGGGAGGGAGGGGGTAAAATGAGGGCATCGTTAGCCTCAGGTTTGTCAGTCTGATGACTTTCGTGTTACCGAAGTAAAATAAGGACTCTTTATCTTTAGCTTCAGAAGCATTCATCTAAGAAGTTGAGTCAATATTCACTGCATTCTCACCTGAAAATAATGTTGTACTTGTTGGGGATGTAGTAATCTCTAATCTCCTTGTTTACAAAGTGACTGTTGACTCCGTCTCGTCCGGGGTACGGTAAAGGTTCCGTTGAACCTATAACTCGCAGCCTGAATTTCCCGGGAGGGAGAATAGCGTTCGGGGTTCTGGCTTCAGCAACGAAAGTGTAACCACGCTGATAAGAAAAAAAAGAGGTCTTAATTCAATGAAAGTACTATACAGTGTAAAGGAGGGGGAAACGTGCGTCTCAGCAGACGAGGGAAAAAGCATGTGACATTCACTGAAGACTGGCTCACTATAGGGAAATAATGGCGTAACGACATAAACCTCATTTACACGCGCTAAAAAAATCGGCACGGCACACCAAATTTTTTGCACCGTGCTGACGATTTTAAGGCACGGCACTCCCAATTTTCGACGTGTAAACGTATCGGTCCCAAATTTAATGTGGCACCAGTGCTAAAAATTTTAGGGGTGCCGAGACTACCTCCCGGAGGTAGTCTCGGCACCGGTAAACGAGGCATGGTGCCAAAAATTTGGCGTGCCGTGCCGATTTTTTTAGCGCGGGTAAATGGGTTATAGTTTTAAATCTTCAATTTGAAAGGAGCCAGCCAAAGCGAGCCTTTTTAATGTTTTCCTGTGATCTTTCATTCGCAACATTTGCGCTATGTATGTTTTCTATTTTCGTTTCAAGTAGTTTAAAAAAAAAGCAAACAATACAAACTTACCTTGTTTTTCTTCAAGTTGTTCGGCGCCACTTTCTGGAATACTCTTGTTAACTCTTCCCCTGAGTCGTTGTCCACCACTCGTAACAAACAAGTCGGCAAGGAAACATAGAGTTTAGGGACCGTTAAAACTGGTTCGTCCACAAAGAACACTTCTCTGCAATTAAAACAAGCAGCAAATTCAAATACTGAGTAGTAAAGAAACTTTTTTGCCGTCACTGCACGACTACGACTTAAAAGTGCCTAACTTCACGTTTTGTGAAGGACGTGAACTCAAGGCAACGACTTTCTTCTTCTTTCCCTACACAATACAGTCTTGTAGAACTCAACTCCAAAAAATATTGCCAACATTTGACGAATTGAACGACATGGAATAAGCGCGATAAAGTTTGAGGCAGCGCGACTTCAATTTTTAAGTGCCTTTTTCGCAGCCGTCGCCGTCGTTGCTGCTTAAGCTCCCTAAAAACTGCCAAGTACGCTTCCTTATGGCGCTTAAGGAAATACTCGTGAAAGACAAAATCACTGCTTCTTGTGAAAGAAATATGTCTCCTATGCATTACTTCGAACGTTACAAGTAACAAAATGAACTTTTCTCAGCCTCTTTTTGTATTCGCTGTGTTATTAATACCTTCTTTCAACGTTTTGACCGATTATTTTTACGTTTTACTCAATTTGGTGGGAGTTTCCACTGTCTGAATTGTAATAATTTCATGACGCAGCTCCTTTAAAGAGAAGGGTAAAAAAAATGATGTTATTCTTACGTGTGTAAGAATAAAAACAAAATCGACCCACCGGAACTCGTCGATTTAAGATGGTTAATGAAAATAAGGTTTTGACATACCTGAAGACCACAAACCATGAATTAGGTGGTTGTTCAGGGTAGCTACCACTGTAGTCTGTGTATGCTACTCTGCTCCACTCATCTTTGTAGAACGGAAACAATGGAAACAGATCAGGATCCCGCTTGAACATAAGTCTAAAGATCTGAATGGCAAAAGTCTCCAGGTTGGGTTCAATCAAGCTCCAGGCTTTGGACAAAAGCTCCCAAACCTTTTGATGTTCCTCAGTTCCTGTGAAAATAATAATTAAGATTAGGATACTATGACAGAGACAGCAAACATGGATTAACAGCATGTATGCGTGCTATAATAGGACACGTCAAAAAATACCATAATTCTCGTTTAAGTGCAGGTTTTGGCTATGTATAATGTTAGCATTTCTTTTCCAATGTCCTTTGTTTTCAGCACGATCTGCCAAGTTATGCGGCAGCTTCTCAACAAGTTGCATTCTCAGTGCGTTTACATGACAATGCGTTCAGCAGTGTTACTATTAGCTAACATGTAGTTAGGTTCAGGCTATTTCCACACTATACAGGATAACTTGTCGTGCCGACATGAAATGCTATCCGGTACAGAATGAACGCCAATGGGAAAGAACTGAAACAATGTTGTTCCCACACATCAAACATCGTACCAGAGCGGTTGGCTGAGGGTTTTGTGTGCTAAATCCCAATCCTTAGGTCTGAATATTTATTTTCGTCTCAGGAGGTTCCAATACTCGCTCTTACCTATCTACTTCCGCTAAGGTACCTGCTGCCTACACTTACATCTCTGCGAGGATGATCGCGCACGTACACGAAAACTACGCTACATCCCAAACAGGATATTAGTTTAGGGACCCACCTTTTACGTAACCTTGTGACAGTTTCCTGAGAAAATAACCCCTAAAAGTGGCCTGGATCCTAGCTGCCGCATTTTCTTCTTCGCTGTTCGACGTCCGATCAACCCATGTGGGGGGAACCGCTGAAGCACTTTTGAGTCGTCGCTTAGCAGACATCGAACCAATCCGGGTGATCTCTGCAGCTGACAGGGGCCTGTGACCCACCCGCTGATGTAGGCAGAGGGACGCCTGGAACTGAAAGGCTTTCCAGGCAAAATGCATTGCCATATCATAAGAGTCAGCAAGGTGGAATCTGACTGTCTTAAGAAGGCATTTGATAAAAACCTGCATAAAATGGAAATGGTGTATTTTAAACTCGGAGAAAGAATTGGAGTCATTGCATGAAAGATGAAGAGATAAGATCCCTCACTTGATGTAAAACCTCAGTTTGGTTTATGGACTGATTAGGTTACGTACAGAGATTTCAAAACACCGTCCTTTATCTGAGCGAACCGTGTGTAAAAGCAATGTACAGTGCTATTTTTTAATTACACGGTGTATTAAATACAAGGTGCTTTTTTGTTGGTCGTTGCCTATGACCTAGTAGAGTTCAGACACGCGGCCGACGTCATAGAGAGGTTTTTCTCTATCTGTCCATCATGGCCCACAATTTTGGGAATACTTACCAGATCATTTCGGTTCCGACGAGTAAAGACAACGAAAAAAAGCAGAGAGTAGTTTACAGTAAGTAAAAGAGGAAATAGCTTGCGTGCAGACGTCTCCTATTTGCTTTGTTGCATGGCAGGCTAAAGAAGAAATCAAGGCGAAAAAGTAGTCTCCTGATCTATGATTGGATAGAAACACCGAAAAATGGAATCTTTTAGTCTTTATATAATGTGTCACTGATGTTTTTACCACATTTTTACGTCATCTGCGATCTATTACTGAACAGACGCACGGTAACGTGGAATCTCTTTGTTAAAAAGCAGTGGTCATTGGGTGACAGTAGCCATGCATATATAAACAAGGATGAACGAATTTGGTCAAGTTTAGATTAAAGAGCTTTAAGAGTCATCGCTGATTAGAATCGCACTACAAGAATCACTATAAAATTCACTGCCACCTAAGAGTGACCAAAACCTTCGTTACTCGGCTGCAGATTTGAGCTATGAAATCACCTTATAATGCTTGTCTCGAATGTCCTTTGGTTGATCCTTCAGTCCCAGGTCGAGATCAAACTTCCTGTCGGGTGGAGGATCAGCAAATGAAGCTACAAGACTCCCTATTGACTGAATGACACCCAGGGCATGTTCCAAGAAACGACAGCTCTCCTATACATACAGAAGAGGAAATGAGTGGTGAAGACAATAATACCAGTACAATACAATATTACCCTCAATAATTCCACGCCACTTTCACACTGCCCATAGTCTCCCTTGCAGCCGTTTTTTGGGATGTCACGAAACGTTGCGTGACATCCCAAAAAACCGCTGCCCATAATGCACCCTGTTTACTCTCAAACTTTGCATGAGAATTGTTTTGGGGGACAGAAAGTGTATTATAAGTGGTATGAAGGTGGCCAATACAGAGAGCAGCAACGGCCATCTTAGAAACATAGGTAAGTGGATAAAGAGGTGGTGAGGTCCTTCGCTTTCGATCAGTTTAACCCTTTCACTGCTAAGGATGGCCGCAGAAAAAGTTTTCAAAGAAATTTTTTTTTTTTGTAAAATTATAAGAAATAGAGAGGATTATGTAAAAGTTCGGGCGGAGAGATGAAAAGAATTTAGTATTTTGACCACAGATTTAAAGTTAGTGCGACTAACAATCTTGCCATAACTTGGTCTACGAATTTATGGGTAAACACAAATGCATGTAAAACTCCGTTTAAAAACGTAACCGTATAAAAGTCCGATTGTAAAATGAAGAAAAAAGTGAGTGATCACACCAGTTTGTGCAGTTTGTTTATCTGGCCCTCCTTGTTAATAGTACATTAGCCAAAATACCTTGGTCAGACAAGCCATTACAGTGTCTTCATCTCCATACACAAATGGTGTCTGTGAGGCCATTTCTACATGATAGCCGTGAGGGGCCTGTACAAGGAACCTAAGCACATGGCGCCCAGGCGGTAAGACAAGCACAGAGGCTCGGGTGCCTGTGGTACAGATACGCAAGATAGGTTGACCCGTCACCAGGCTTTTCCAAGAGTATGGCTCAGCAACGAGCCGGCCTTGGGTGGGTGAAACTGGCTTCTCTTCCACTTGAACAGCGTCCTTTGGTTCTATTCAGGGAACAAGACAATAAGAAATCAGTTCAAATCTTCAGACAATAAAAATCCTGATGTAGAATTTGCCATCCGCACTTGCTAAGTTCAGTGATCAGCCTTGACGCATTTCTCAGCCATGCGCAGAACGCACTAATCTGCATTTTTGCGGATCATTTCACCCTCTGTAAACATGGCGGACTTTACGAAGGTTAGTTTACTTTTCTCTACAAGAAGGCACTTCTTACTTACTGTACGCCAGTAATCAAGTAACCGTCACTTCTACAATACTATCCGAGAAGTTTACATCAATGGAAGACTGTTTTAAGTGTCCTGTTTTTCCATAAGATCGTTAAGATTGCGGGCTTGCTGTAATTTGTTGCCATCGTGGTTAAAATGTAACGAGGGGAGGGGGTGGGGGTAGCGTTTACGGCTAATATTTTTCCCAAGATCTACTCGGTATAATAGAAACTAAGATGGCCATTCGTTGCAGTTAACGCTTTATCTCGACGACTTTACAAAAAAAATAGGGGCATGTAGAGGGTATCCATATTGGTGAGTTTACGTAACAGGACAGCAGAAACAAGAGGACGGCAAAACGCTTGTGTGTGACAAACCTGACAAGGCTATTACATGTGTGTTTTGTCGTGATCTTCACTTACATTAATGTTTTCTGCTCTTTTACCAAAGGATCTGTTTAAAGGAGGGCGAAGTTTAGCGAGAAGTTTTTTCAAACAAAATTATTGTCACGCTTGTCACACAGGGTTCGTCGTCTTTTTTTCTCTCCCGTCCTGTTGCGTAAGTTCACTATTACCCTCGGGCGGGAAACTCTGTATCATGTGATTCGTTCTTTCGTGGTATGGTTAAGGATGCTCTATTCCAGGTTTTAAAAATCGCCACGTTTGCTCCTAAATAATGAAAACAATTTTAACTTCCTCAATGAATCGCCCCTCTTTTTTACTCTCTAAACCGTGGTGATCTGGCTCGGACACGGTAGACATAAAAATCAGTTCACACCTGTTATTACGCTGCTAGAGTCCTTTTCTTTCTCCTTGTCTCGCTCTCTAATAATAGGCTGTGGTGGGTCCAGCCATCTGGAGAAAGAGGTGAAGTTGACCACAATCTCGATAGGCTTCAAACTGTCAACAAACAGAAATGGAGGAGGGGCTTCTTGATTCTGACTTGTTCCTCCATAACCCGCGTGATATGGAGAGGGGCTGAGGGCTGTGGCCTTGCCTGGAGCAGGAGTGGTTGCTGTGACGGAAGATGCTGGTATAAGACCTGATTTCTTGCCAACATGACTGGTCATGGCAACATTCTAATGGAACAACATAAGATGAGCTGTCAGAGCACCATTTGCTTATGACCCGCGCGGTCCTTGTATAATGTGCCTCCGAGTATCTTATGCCCCCTCTTACTATTGCGTCTCTGATTAAAACCCCAAGGCGATATACAACGGTATTATAGTGGCTCCAAGTTAACGTAAACAGTTGTGTTCAGCACTCATGGATATCTTAACAGCAGACCAAGTGTTGGGGAGGATTACAGATCTAGCATTGAGGTGTTAAGACACCAACGCCACATCTACAACTACGACACACCCACGACACGTTTGCCACGACAAAAGCAAAATAAAGGGCCTCCGATTTAGAGATTAAATGTAGGTAGATGATAGCGTCAAAGTGGATTTTAAAACCATAAAATTTCATGTGGTAACGTGCAAAATGTGTTCTGACTCGTTTTTCTTATTTAACACCTAATGGTTTAAGGCTGCGTCTAGTTCAGTTTTATGTAGACTCGTGCAAGTTTATCGATATAAAAGGTGAACCGTGATGGTTTTGGTGTTGATAACAACAGACTCACAGATGATAAAGACATTTCACTGTCCGATCTTTTAAGCTTACGGCCCATTACAGAGGAGGACATCTTCCTCTCGGTCGCCGCGAAACCATTGCCACCATGCCCGCGATGAATAGTGATTGGAATGAAAACCCACCTCTGACAATTAATTATGGGTTAGTACATTAGAATATGATAATCGATTACTTCCCATAGGATTAGTACAGCCAGTAGGGAAGATTCTAGCGCAATTTCGAGTCTTAGCATCAGATTATTGGTGATCTGTAGTACGTTGGGTTTCTTACATGTTCCAGACCTGACGCAACTCGGCACAAGTACTGGTATTAAAATCGCAAAGAATCATCAAAGATTATATCATTTTGGTGCACGTACACCATCACTTATAAATCGCGTTTGAAAATTGCATTAAAAGTTAAGTTAAGTTAATTGATTTGCCATAAGATGTACAAATAGAAGAAAATCTAAGGGTCTGCTTATATGGAGGTGGGGAACCCCAGGTAGGTGAGGTAACTCGCTTAGGTGGGGTAACCCGCCTGTCCATATAACCTCTCATTTTAATTTGATCCGTTTACATGATAGGTGAGGTGATTCGCCGCGGGTTACCTCACCTACCTGGGGTCTCCCACCTTCATGTAAACAGGCCCCAAATATTTGAAAAGCTTATAACGAGGAAGCCCAAGGGAAACCACCGTGCTTATAAGGAATAGGCTCCCTCAGTTAAATTATTACAACAAAATATGAACAGAATTATACAAGAAAAAGTCAATGGCAGAGCTACAGTAAATCTTAAAATATATTAGATAATCAAATAAATCATAATTAGGTTAAAAAAAAGCGAAAGAAAAAAAATCTGAGAAAAGAAAAGGAAAATAAAAGGAGAGGTAAAGAAAAAAACAAATGAATATTTATGATAAGAGGAAACGCAAAATGTAAACCGGACTGGCTGTTGAAAACGTGACGTACAATAAGACATGAATAACCTCTATGATGAATGAGATCTGAAGATTAACTCAAGTGAAAAGTTTTCAAAATCGTTTTCATCACCTGTCTTGTCAAGGACCAGGAGAGAATGGTGTGACAGAGAGTGAATCTTAGGGCGTTGGCCTGGATATGCGAATTTTACTGAAGTTATTTCTAGAGGTTGTATCCAAATGAAAGTCTGATTCCTGGGATGCCTGCAGATTTTAATAGTTTGTTTGAAATGTTATCAAGCCCGCGCGAGACTCCTTGAAAGCAAACAATGCAGAATACTGTAATGACGACTGTTTAACTCTCCCCAACAACACCGAATAAAAGTTTGCGGACCTCTCCGGAAACCAACTTGTGATTAATATCAAGCGTTTAATTGGTCTAAAAATAACTTTGGTGAAATTCACAAATCCCAAGGGCTAGACTGGGCGTTTCGCTCTTTGTTCCATTGTTCTCTCTTGTAAGGATATAAAAGCAAAATGTGGAAACGTAGACTGCAAAACAGTCGTTTTTTTCCCCTCAAAATCGGTTTAGTGTAGAGTAAGAGTGTCACGCGCGCGAAGCGCGCAGGCGTGTCAGGCGAGAGAGAAAAAACGACTGTGACCAACTCGACAGGCCAAGCAGAACTCCAGGGGCAGAATCCACGGAAATAAGAGAGGTTATGGAATCAATAGAGAACAACACATAGACCATAAAGACTTTCTCGAGATAAGAAAGTTTGAAGCTAAGGATCACAAGGGCTCCTGGTTCTGGTTAGAACCTCTTGATAGCGAGAGCTGTGAAGATTACAAAGAGCAACAGCTTGCGAGACACAATATTGTGCCTTGAAAGAAGGGAATAGAGACAGTTTTAAAATACCTCTTCAGGACTTGAGCAGGTTACATCCTCTTTAGACAGAGATTGCGATACAGAAAGAAAGCACTTCAGAACATGAGAGAAGAATAAAACAAGATGAGAAATGAAGGTAACTGAACTAATTCAGTCATGAGAAGTACAGTCTAGAGGGCCGTCAGTTATAGAACTGTAAAAGGTTATTAGCCAAGTCACTTAAAGGTGATGTTACACGGAACGATTCGCAACGACGATTTTTAGCGCAACACAGCGTTACAACATTGTTGTTACATTGTTCTGAATGGCTGCAATATTGTTCCAACATTTGAACTCTCTGTTGCGCTAAAAGTGGTCGTTGCGAATCGTCCCTTTTAACATCACCTTAAGGAAGACTCACTTACAAGGTTCGCCAAAGTTCGTTGGAGAGAGGTACATGCGTGACAGGCCAAGAGAACAGTTGTGTGACCGTTTGCACAGAAGTCTATAGGTTCGTATGAAACATGCAACCGGCAAAGGTACCACCGGAATCAGTTCTGAATTTGGTTTTTGTGGTGATAAAGAGGGGGAAAAGCTTCATTTTCCTTATTACACAAATGAGCATAAAATACACAGTATCCATTAATTGCACATTTACTAGTATATAACAAGTTGTTTATTACCTTCAATTCGGAGTTTCCCTTCGAATAATTGTAAGTGTTGGGTTTGTGGAATATGTATAGATGTCTACAACAGGAAGAAAAGAGACACTTTAACTGACAATTCAGGAGAACATACCATAAAAACTACTGAAGTGCAAGTTTCCTAACACTGACGTAGTCTACACGAGGTACATCTTTTCTTGACAAATTTATTTACCCGTTTGGAGGGGAACAAGAGCCACGCTCTTCTTTTAAAATTCCCTTGATGCAAAAATTTAACATGCTAAGGGTGAGCAAGGGAACTTTTCACGGAAAAAAAATGGTTACTCAGGAATGTCCGCTCCTGTGAACGACAATGATAGTTCCCATGAACTCTCGCTCCCAATTTTCCAGCACGTATTTGCACAGTTTATAAAACTACAATCTCCGGAAACTGCCAATCATTTTAGAAACGATACAAACCAGTAGAAAAAGGTTCATCAGAAATCCAGTATCTCTATGTTGGTTAAAAAAGTCGGTTGTGCCTGCTTTTTGGCTGGATTTACGACACGAGAAAAACGAATAACCCATCGAAACCTATGTCTCACCTAAAGCATTTACAGAAATCACCATACTCCATCCAGATTTTCTTCTCTTTTTTACACTCCTCCTTAACTTTGTCTCCATCCTCTGTTTTTTCGCCTTCAGTTTTGTCCTCATTAACTTCTCCATCCGCACCATCGCCTGGACTCTTATCCCCGTCTGTAGCATCAGCGGGCAGATCAAGAACTGGGATGTCATCTTCACGAATGGTGTCAACTTTATGAGAAGATTCTCTTTCTAGTTCAACCTTCACTCCTTTTTCCATTCGCGACATACGCCTTGATTCAGGAGGTGCTAGAAAGGGCCAAATATTGTTGGATCAATTTAATTATCGTAAATCAGTACACAGTAATTTTCAAGGAGTTATAATGACTCCTCTAGTGGGGCTAATTTAACTCCTTACAGTGGAGTTATTTTTTGGGGAGTTATTTTAACTCCGAAAGAACTCCTTTTCAGGAGTAAAAGTGACCCCAGATATTGAGGAGTTAAAACAAACCCAAAAAAGGAGTTATCCTGTACCTAAAATTTTTACTCCACTTTCAGGGTTAAATTAACTCCAAAAAAAGGAAAAATTAACCCCATTTCAGAGTTAATTTAACTCCAGACTGGGAGTAAAAAGAACTCTTTTTCAGGATTAAAAATGACCCCAAATTCGGAGTTAATTTAGTAGTTAAAGTAACCCCTAAAAAGGGGTTATCCTGTATCTAAAATTTTTACTCCATTTTTGGAGTTATAATAACTCCCTACAAATTACGGTATATAGACCAAAATTTCTGTTTTACGTCTATTCCCCCCCCCCCCCCCCTTCCCCCCTCAGATTAAAGGGAACTTAAGATGGCGACGTCTTCGGGGCGACGGTAACTTCAACCGGACGTGACGTCATGATTTGTGCAATATTGCGCACGCTCTTGCTCACCACATTGCCGTCGTGCTCCCGTCGGCAACGTGAAACTGGTCTGTTTGGCGTTGTGGCGAGAACGTGAGTATTAAACTTTCATTTCAATCAGGTTTGTTGCGTTTAGCAACCAGAATTTTGCAGATTATCGTTCTTAAATTGTCCTTGTTTTCTTTGAGTCACATTTCAAGCTCGATTTCCAATCCCTGTTATCTAAACTTACATCTTTGTAATGTTTCTATGTTTCAGTGTCACAGAGTCAAGATCCAATCTGATCCAACACGACAAACAGCAAACTGTAAGTGAGCTTTACATGGACAAAATTGTCCTACGAGCCAAATGAAGGTATCCAGACAAAAAGTATGAACTCCGATATTTGAACTGTGTGTTTTTATCTCACTTTTTTCGTTAGAGTATCGTGTAAATGAAACGTATGTATTGAAAATTGTTTAGAATAGTAGGTAATACCACATACTAAAGTGGGAATACTGAAATAAAGTTGTTGTTGTTGTTATTGTTGTTGCATGCAAACAAATAAGTATTAATTCTCTTAATTCTTTATGTGAAGCCATATTTGCCTCTTCGGTAGTCTTCCAAGGCGCCGTCCTCCTGAGTTCACTGCGATCTTAATGTTCGAATTTTGGAGGGAAGCGACGGCTACCTCTGTTCCAGGCTTGCTCTGCCAGTCCGGTCGCCGTGGCCCCGAAAACGTCTCCACCTTAAAATCCCTAATCATGAATACAGCCGCCTCTCCTCGATCCTCGCCGCTAGGGACGTTTCGCGGGAGACACGTCTCCACCTCAATGACAGAAATGCCCTACTGATGACACAAATCAATGTTTACATAATTAATCTGGTAGTCATGGGAATCCAAATGTAAATTTTTTCGAGTTAATGCGAACGAGCGTAGACATTTCGGTGCCCCTCCATCAAGTCCAATCCAGTCCAAGTCTCTCCCCATATAGGCCGCTAGCCTGCGTGGCAGGAGTTTGAAAGGGAAGGGAAAGGGAGTTTTAGGCGCGAAAGAAACGCGAGGGGCGCGCGAGGTAGGAGGGAAGGAAACTCCTTCCCTCCTCGCGCGTCCCTCGCGTTTTGCGTTTCGCGATTCTTCCTTTCCCTTCCATTTCAAACGCCTACCACGCAGGCTAATAGACCGCCAGCGGTCGTGCTCTCAATCTCCGTGACTCAAAACAAAAAATACGAGACTGCTCCGTTCTACTCCCCAGAGAAAGACCCGCCACTCACTTTTGGTCAACAAGTCAGCACCTGGCTTCTCCATTCTTGACATTCTTCGTCCTTTCGGTGACGCTCCACCAGACTTGTTCCTTTCCGGCTTATCCACCACACTCAACTTGCTTCCTGATCTGCTCTTCTCTGCTTTCTCAGCACTCTTGGGAAGCTTCACGTCCTTCTCTCCTCGATCGCTTTTTGCAGACTTGACTCTTTCTTTTGTCTTCAGAGATTCTTTAGTGCTGGATCGAGTTTGAAGGTTTTCACGGCTGTCTTTACTCTCTCTTAAGGATTCTCGTTCTTTTTCTTGGTCTGGTGGTTTGGTTTCTTCCCCTTCTGGTCTGGGACTTGGGGTCTTGGTTTTCTCATCCTAGGCACAAAAACAACAATGTTCTAAGACTCAATAACTGACAGATGCTAGCTAGAAATACAATGAACCTGGTAAAGGAAATCTGTTGCAAAATACATTCACCCTTTAAGCCCGAAGAGTGATCAACATCAAAGTAAAGCAATATATAGACAATAAAACAGTCTTTTTTTTTCGACTAAATCTTAACGATTTCTTTTCTTACGTGGATAACAGAGAAAGATCTAGAGCGAGAATAAAAAACAAAGGAGACCAAATTTCGTTGGAAGAACAACATGAAAATTTCATAGTGGCGGTGAGAAAATGAGAAATACCAGCGACCAGCAAGATAAAAATGAGCGGCAGTGAAGAAAAAGCGAACAGGAACACAAGCAACAAAATTTTTTTGTGAGCACGTACGACATTTCCTCCATTGAAGGACCTAGGAAGTTTAACGTTGTAGTCGTGCCACAACAACGCACAAAGAACTGTACAAAAATGTGTAATGCACGTGCGAAGTTGTTATTTTTCTAATAAATCAGACCTTCTGTAACTCAGTTACGAACAGAAATCAGATAACAAACCTTGTAGCGAAAAAGACAAAACAAATATGGAACATTTTACGTCTTTCTCTCTTTCATTCAGTAATGCATAGCCAAAGAACAGTACAGTGTTGTGTGTTAACGCTGTCTTTCGACTATGATAGTAGTTTCTATACTATTGATCAAACCTCTTTTACAGCTGCAGAGTCTTCATTGATTCTTGCAGCAGCGTCAGTTCTGTCAGCTCCCTCATCACCCTCAACACCTTCTTTCTTCTCTCCCTCATCTTTGTCTGCTTCTTCTTGTATTTCACCCATTGGTTTCTCAGGACGGAATTTCAGCCACTTTACAGGAGTCCTGCATAAGGTTAAAGGAGTATTCAAATAACATTGATGTGTTTCTCATGAGATTATTGTACCTTGGCCCATTCACTCACTGAAGAGTGAATGACGGAGCCCGTATTTTTAAAGGTGGTTCTGTCTGTGGATGAAATCCAATGGTGTTACCACTCAAATGAAACCTCTTCAGAAGTACTTTCACTCGATACTATTTATTTAGTATGTAGTTCTAACTTTTGAGTCTGTGGATGAAATCCCCTGGTGTTGCCATTCAAATGAAACCTCTTCAGCAGTACTTTCACATGGTACTGTTTATCTAATTGGTAGTTCTACCTTTTGAGTCCGCGGATGAAATTGTGTGTTGTGATCATTCAAATGAAACCTCTTCAGCAGCAATTTCACCTTTTTCTCTTTGTTTCCTTATTTTAATAAACTTCAATTTGCATATGCATTGTGTAACTTTCTCATTGGCCTTCTGGCTGTGGCATTTGTAGAGAATTTATTAGCAGGTGTAGTTGACGTTTTGTTGATTGTGTAACAACCCTAAAAAATTGGTACAAAAATAGAGAAATCCCAGCGATCGAAGGGCCCATGGCCACCGCCCTCCCAGCCTCCTGTTAAATTTGCCATGTCTACACCACACCAGTCTTTCACCGCCGTCAGACTGGATAAATTAATTACAAACGATGAGCAAAGTACTTATGTTTGAAAACTGAAGCTGGTCTTCTTGTCGGCCCCATTTTCCAGCACGACTTTACTTGGAGGCGAAGCGTTTTCAACGAAAAGAACTGAGCCCGATATTTTTAGGAAATTGAAAAGGTAGTTAAGTTAAAGAACTAATTCATACATCTTTACCTGTGTTTACGTTACGGTAAAAAACCAAAAAACTCTCTTAACGAAAGCGCCCTAGACGTTTGACCGGGGTGGAACACAAGTCTAGCCCTGTCTTGCCGACAATAGCTTGTCCGAGGCATTCAAACGGGGCAGAAAGGTAGACCCTGAATACAAGAGGGGTAGGGAGAGACGGCGAGGTAACCCTCTCTTCATTTTTTTTCTTCTCTGCTTTTCATTTTGTGCTGCTACTCACAGATGTCAGTGAAAGCTGGGAAGATGCTGCGCTCAAGAGACTTGTTGTTAGTCTATTAAACTGGCCATACGTACCTTGCTCTGCTAACAGGGATGGGACTGACTTTGTGGTTCAGAAATGGAGAAACTACTTCCAAGAACTGAGGATCTTTAGGTGGTTCAGGAGGAGTCAGTGCTGGCTCAACAGGCTGCTTCTTCTTTTTCTGACGGATGAGTTTCCACCGAGGAATCTGAACAGGGGGCGGAGGAGGGACTAGGGGACAGTCTCTAACAGTCGTCAACATCACAGGGTGGGGGTGAGTATGAGACAGCCCAGACTGGCGGAGTTTTTCAGATGCATCTGCCTGGAGGGAACACAGCACAAATTACAGTAGAACCTCGATAACTCGAACTCGAATAACTCGAATTCCCCACTGACTCGAACTAAATTTTCCTTCCCTTGGAAAAAATTTCACTGAAATTTACCCCTCTAACTCGAATTCACCGCTGTCTCGAACCTTCAGAGTTCGAGTTACCGGGATTCTACTGTATTGATGTTTTTGATAAACAGATTTCATAAGACATTCTAAAACGTTAATGCTTACTGCTAGCGACTTAAACTCCTCCTGCTTGTACTAATGGATGGCAATCACAGATAAACTACCACTTACTTGCTTGTAAAAATACATCCTTCCTACTAGGAAAAATACCTTAATTTCATTCACGTAAGAGATGCTGCCATTTTGACCTCCACACCACTTTTCTTGAAGGTCTATCACATCACCAGGCATGAGTCTAATTCATACATTTGTAAATCCATACTTTTTTTTCAAACAGCGATACACAAGGGTAGGGGGAGGTCTTATTTGTAATCTTACGTAATCAATTGAAGTGATGCCGAGACTTAATAATAGCTACATGTAGCATGGTCTAACCAGTTTATTCAGGACCCCAAAATGTGGTAAAGTTGTGATGTGGAATGTGGACCTGTGATAGCCCACTTCTGCAGATTCATTTTATGCACTAAGAATAGAGATAATTATCCCAGATTTAGGGGGCAGAGATGCCCCAGCGGCGGCACAGGGATGTAGCTACGGAAAAACTGAGCAGACTGTTTTATCAGTCAAGCCAGCTATTTTACTCAACTGCATCCTCAAAACTTCTCCATGTCTTCGTTTTCCAAAGCAATTTGATCCAGTGGTAAGCTCTTTTTCAGCCGGCCGAGAAATAAGCCGGCAGCCGGCTCTAAGGGCCATCCCTGGCAGCATAGAGTATTCGGTTTATTAAGTCACTCTCCACTTACCATTTCTTTGAGAACAGAATGTCTCATTGGCATATTGGGTGGATGTGAGTAGCTTGCAAAAATGACAAACTCAGGCTCCTTTGGAATTTCCACAGGATTTATAGCTGGGGTTCCTTAAACAACAACAAAAAATAGAGTGAAATACAAATTTTTGGACATTCTAGGGAATTTAGTTTGGAAATTTGGGTGGTGAATACAATTCAACTATTGTAAAACCATTAGGCTTAGACAACCATGACTATGAGTACGTGATTTTCTCAATAATAAGTAGTGCTCATACGTGAGCCAGAGTCACTTTGGCGGGAAATCCTCTTAGTCGTCGCCATTTTACTACGAGTTTTAGCAAGAATGTGGTGGCGGCGGAATCAAGTTACCAAAATAAATGTTAGAAGTTTTATCATTTTGCGACTGGGAGACGGCGTAACCTCCTTCAATAAGGAGAACAGTGCTAACTCTGCTGGAGAATGAAAAGTACAATGAAGCTTACTGGAGTGTCTATTTTTTTAGAATACGCGAAAAAACGTTCACTCAAATCTCTTAATCGCAGTTGTTCTCGTTATCGAACCTAAAGGCCTCTACTATTCTACTGTGAAAGAGCATTTGTCACGCACCTACACTTCCAAATTGCACGCACTCTGTATCTTTTCTATTAGTAAAATCCAACTAGTGGTCTATTATCAATGCTGCGTTCTGATTGGTTGAACTACTACTAGGCTATATGTTATAGCCCAATAGTAGCGAAAAGCGCGGGCTTTTTGGCGGCAAAAAAGGATTAAAGTCTAGCTTTAACTAGCTAAACTTTTTTTATTCTCGATATTTTTGACCAACTAGTTGGATTTTACTAAAACAATTATTCCTCTCGCCCTCATGGCCTCTGAGTCAATAGCCCATTCGGGCTCGAGGAATAATATTATTGATAAATAGTATTCATGTACCTTTGTCACCACCCTTGTCTCTATCTTTATCTCTGGCCTTGCTGTCCTTGTCAGCTTTGTCTTGGCCTTGTGCTTTGTCTGACTTGGTGGATTTACGTTCTTTGTCTTTGTCATCTTTCCTCTTGCATTCTGTGTTTGATGGTTTCTTCTCTTCCGGAGGTGGGGTGTTCTCTAGCTTCCAACGTGGCAGCGCTTGGAGAAGAAGTTTCCATATTTCACCAGTATGACCACATCTAAAATAGCAGTTGAGACAGAAATGTACATGTATGTGATGTTTTTGGTGTTCTTCAAAACTGGGCATAGCTGACTAGCGGCATGTAAGTGCAGTGCTTGCTTAGTGTGTCAATGCATATAAATGCTACAGCTAACTCTCTCTAAGATGACACCTTTCAGACCGGCAGTAAGTTTCGTATAAAATTCAAATGAAAGGAGTAAACTAACTGGGCAATGCTGACAACAGGCATGTACATTTAACGGTAGAGCTCGCTAACTGTACCTGTACGAATGCTACATACTGTGCTGCTATCAAATTCAACAAAAAGAAGTGAACAAAGGCAGGGAACAACTCTAGTTTTCTGTGTTACGGAGGTGCTTGTCTTTTAAAAAGTCCATTAAGAGGAGTACTAAAGAAAGGCAAGGATCAACTCTAGGATTCTGTGTTAAGGAGGTGTTTGTCTTATAAAAAGTCCATTAAAAGGAGTAAAGAAGGGCAGGGATCAACTCTAGTTTTCTGTGTTCCTGAGGTGTCCATCTTGTCCTTTAAGAGAGAGTTGACAGCATCAATTTTGGGAAAATAGAAATTGTGCCCACCTTGAAGGCAGTTAACAGTGCTTCCTCATTCCGAAAAAACTAACATTAGAACGTCATCATTAGGGCCGTTTAAACGAGGAAAAATAAGACGCGTCTTACATAGGATGCGTCCTAAGTAGGACTCAAACTATCCCATATAAACAGCACATTTCGCTTGAAATTTAGCTAAGATGCGTCTTATCCAAGAACAGCCCTAACACCTGTCCTCCAATAAGACGCAACTTTGCTAAGTCGCATCTTAATGTACCGTTTATACGGGATAGTTTGCGTCTTATTTAGGACGCGTCTAATGAGAGACGCGTCTTATTTTCCTCATATAATGGCCCTTTTATTAATGCATTTTAGGGTCTAAGTTATCTTAGGGTTAGTCAGTACTTATAGTGTACAATAAAAGATTGTACAAATATTTGCTGTATTGCATGACCCAATTTACCTTAGAGGGATAACTTCTGGTAACCATCCAGTTAGAGCATGTACAACAGTAAAGTCTCCAAACTCACAAGCATTATATCCACCAGCATAACTATAAAACAGGAGGAAAAAAACATAAAGTAGTTTAATGGTGATAGAACAAGTATGGGGGAACATCCATGGTTAGGTCTAAATATAACTACTGGTATGTAAAATTATTATTAAAAAGAGTAAGTTACTAGTCTTGTCTTGTTTCTTGTGTTTCATGTGAGAGCAAATCTGGTTAATGGTCAATAGACATTCTTGATGATTATCACGGTCAGATACTGGCTGAGGGGTTATAGCAAACAATAATGAAATGTAAAGGAAACAACTGTTTATCAAAACTAATTACATATTGTTATGGACGTGCAAACTCAAATGCATGCATGTATATGTTACAGGTCAAATTTGACTTCAGGTTAATTTTGATTTAACCCAGGTTGATTCTCAATTCCTTTGTCACCTAGCCCTAAGAGACAAAGAAAATTGAGAATCAACCTAGGATGAAAAAATTTAAACTGAAAGCAAATTTGACCTGTAACATAATATATACATATAACCCACGCATGCAAGCATGCGTTTTCTAGACACCCGCCATGCACATATTATTTCATTATTGTGATTCTAACAAGCTAGCGCATGTCTTCCTAACAAATAATATTTTTTAAACAACCCAACATTTTGTGCTTGTTATCACATTGGTGTGGTCTAAGAAATCAACACCATGGCCACAAAACCTCAAAAGAGTTCTGTATAATAAATTAGTGAGACTAAAAATCTGCTTATAGTTTTACTTCAAGGATAAGTATTAACATTAAATGTTAAACTTACTCTAAAGAAGCTACTTTTATAAGAGCCTTTGAGAGAAGCATGGGCCAGAGTTCATGTTCATTTGGTGTGGCTGGTAACAAAAGATTTCCTTCGTCATCAAATGGCATCCAGTCATCAACTGTTACTTTCCGCCAGGTACCCTAATATTAAAAGAGAATTAATAAAATTAATAACAATAATTTCAAACGTTTTGCACTTAAAGCCCTTTCAGCTTTCCTTTGCCTTTTCAGTTAAGACCTTATAATCTTTTCTAACAGTTTATTTATTTCTGCTCTCATAATTTTCTCACCATCCAAAAGATCCTGACACAATATTTTCCTCCTGGATTATAAACAGGAAGAGGAGATCCTTTAGTTTTCTCTTTAGGCCATATGTGACCCCAGGGTTTCCATGTGTTGTCTTCGACCAGAGCATCTTTATCCTTGTCCTTGTCTTTGTCCTTATCTTTTTCTTTGTCTTTATCTCCTTTGTTGCTCTCCTTTGCATCTTTAGTATTTTTTACTTCCGTGGGTTCCACTTTGAAGTGTTGTTTCCAAAGACAAGTAACCTGGCCAATAATCCATCGAAGTAGCTGCCGCAACAACAGTAAACTAATTAATTCATTGCAATGTGAGGTTTACAATATTGGATCGCACATTGACCCTAGCGGTCTGCAAACTTGTTGGATGGCCCATAAATATTTCTATGCATTTAAATACATCTGTTGATTTCCACAATAACATCAGCAAGCAACAAACTGGGTATGACGTTTTTTCCAAGTAACAGAATCATATTATTTTTGGAAATCTGCATACATATACATGTAGTTATACTTTTGTGGACAAAACAATTTGAACCATAAGCCAAAATTAATAAGTTTATGCACACAACATGCATAGATTTATTGCTTTTGGCAATTATACACAATAAATGGTTTTGACTAGTATTAAAACAATTGAACCAAAAGCTATTTTAATACTGTTTCTTGTCTTTTTCAGATTGGAGAATTCTGTTATAGTTATGATTAATTGGTAACACAACTTCATGTTGTCTAATTCTGTCTAAAATCATATTTGTAATTTAACAAATTCAACTCCACTGATTATTGATAATTTTATTCTTAATGACATGTATTCAGTGCACATAATATTATAATTATGGGCCAAAGTGAAATTCACTTGTTCAGATTAATAATTATTTTTTGTCTAAATTGTTATAAGAAAAGTACTTACCTCACTGTGTGTCAGGTGATCATTTGCAGAAAGTAGATCTATTCCTTCACTCAAGCTTTTTGGATCAACTACCACTGGAGCCTGCATGAAAAGAAAAGCACAGTCATATTAACACTGACCATAAAAATAATTAGAAAAGTGTCACTAACCCTTTCATTCCTAATAATAAGTCTTAATGAAATTTTTAGGTGATGTTTAAGACTCGTCTTTAGAAGCTGTGTTGTGCTGATTTCTTTCGCATCCCTCCCTCCCTCCCTCTCTCTTAGGTAAGTGCATGTACTGTGTTTTATTTCTACTGATCTATTAAATTTTGATCTAATAAATTTTTGAATTTATCTCCTCAAATATTAATACTGCAGTGCAATAAAAAAGTGAATTCACTTATAAGGCTACACCATAGGATTTCATCAGGACACTTAAAGGACTTACAATATTTTTTACATTGGATATTTAAAAACCTATCAGTTCAGGGAGCTGCTTTTAAAGTTTAAGCCAGTAAGTTTATCGAAGCTCCAAAAAGCATATCTTTTCATAAAGTGTAGTATACAAATACAGTACAGTGGTTCTGTAAAAAGGCAGCAGCACCTAATTCAAATAATTGTACCTTTTCATATATGAATTCAACAGGCCTCTTCCAGTGATCCACTTGGGATCTGATTGAAGCTGGTAAATCTATCCTTCCTTCAGGGTCTTCATAAGGATGCTGCAGAAAACAACGTATCATTGATGTAACACTCTCTACACAGTAAAAGATTTATATATGTCGGTCAGTTTAAAACAATGAGCTCCTTGTAATTTTGGTGATGTCTTTGAGGCCTACATGTAAAAACATGTAGATGTATGACTCCAAGTGTAACTAAGTGTTTAACCTGATAGTGGACATCCTTATGGATAGCCACATTACAGTAAATTGACAGCTGTCAAAAAGGATATCTGCTGACCAGTGTCACCTCACTGCATCACAGGCTCAAGTGTACAACTCACTGAGGTTTTTTATTTTTTTAAAGTTATGTGCTGACCAGTTGTTTGTTTTAATTTATCACATGCGCAGGTCCATAATGAAAAGGCCATATCATAAATAACCTTTAAACTCGTCCGTTCGGTCATTACAGGGAAATCTCAGACCTCGGCCGTGATGTATTCAACAAGGCCTTGGTCTGAGATTTCACTGTAAAGACCTCACTCTTGGTTAACACAGTGTAAGTAGTATGTCATACAGTAAACACCTGCATATAGGGCTGATTGAGTTCTTATTTATCGGTTGCTTAATGACAAATCAGCCCCAAAATGTTCTTAAAATGTTCTTAAATTTTTATTTAGTAATACTGTCCAAAACATGTTGCTAGAGGTATACTTAAGGAAAATAAAATAAATAATTATTCTGTAACAAATGAACACAATCAATAAAATCAAAACAAGACAGCTTGACAGCTGATAGAGTTATGTAGTTATCTGACAGCAAACATAAACTTACCTGTTTTGTAATTATGACACTTTTTCCATTTTATAAGAACGTGTTACAATTTTCAGGCTGATCTTGTTCTCATAAAAATGGGGCTTTATTGGCCAAATTTCAGCCTGGTGTTCTTAATCCATTTGTTCTTATATGTGGGTGTTTACTGTACATGTAACTGAAATGTACTCACCGGGTTTGGACTTTTACCCTTTTCTTTTTCTTTGGCTTTGTGTGTCGTGTCCTATCAACACACAAAATTATCAACATTCAATGTAATGCATCGTATCACTAGCTCTTTTTAAAAACATTTTCCAAGTTGCTCGAGGTTTGTAGATAATTGCAGTCTTGATCTTCTACTTTAGTATGTGCAAGGTTCCATATTTTTCAGAGTTATTAGTACTTATGGGTATTTTTGTGAAGAACTCCTCACAAATGTCTGTTAGTTATCATGCAGTCGGTGACAGCTATAAATATAACACATTTTACCTAGTGTACTTAGTAGACATCAAAGACATTTGGTTCTCACAATCAGCCATGAGTTGTAATCTTCACAAAAAAATACTTAAATTACTAGTAAGCATTGTGCAGGAAGGTAAGGGAGGGGGAGTTTTACCCATTTTTCCTGTGCTATATCCTGCTCTGTCCACTCAGGCCATATGACAATTGGCTGTTTCGCTTTCTTGGCCTTATCATCTTTTTCATTTAATGATCCCACAACACTGGGTGCCACAGACTGCCTGTAAAAAATAGTAATAATTCAATGAATAAGTTCAAACCACCCATATTTTGTTGCCAGATGCCAGAAAGAAATATTAAATATCATTTTTCATTTGACCATGGTCCCAGTTATAATGGTGTAGCATCACCTTTAGATGCATTTTACTTGCATGAAACACACATCTGCAACTTGCTGACTGTGAAGCAAACCAAACACATATATTTTCTTTTATAGAACTACACTGTACATATACATGCTATGAAAATGTGGTGTATAAAATACATACTTTACCTCTATTGGGGATGTTATTTTGCTTTACAATTTTGTTGGACACTGATACAGAATACAATTGATTAAGTTTTTCGGTCAACAGGACAGAATTTAACAAAAAAACTTTTAACTCACTTTCTTGTTCTAGTATTGCTAGGACTAAGAAGATTACTCATTCTGCAACTGAAGAAATTCTGGCAACATTTAGTCTTGCCCAATGTGCATCAAACCTTGTACAAATCTATATAGCAGCTGATACAACAGGAACACTTGATCAACTGAAAATTTATTTGATTTACAAAAGAATATCTTAGCAACTCAAGCATCCAAATATTAATTTTAAAAAAATGTTTGCAGACAGTCTGAAGATCAATTTGCATATGACAGTGCAAAATCTTCATAGCAGAACAAGTATATGAACATCAACAAAGAAAAAGACAAGAGGCCATCTTATCAACGAATGAACAATACTTTGTTTGCTACTGCTTAGCATATATAGCATGCTTATAAACAGGGGTAAGACTGTATCTGCATTATTGTTTTTTCTAGTTATTTGAAAGAGATATAGTGGCACACAATGTACACTGTGCTTTGATCAGATTAACAGAAATGAACATGTCAGAATCCTGTGTAGCTAAAGATAGGACCAGATTATTGTATAACATAAAAATATCAGCAAACTACCTGGCAAATCTACAGAGAAAGAAGCAGTGTAGCAGCAAAGCAATAATTGGCAAAAAAAAACTAAATTAACATTTCATTTATTAAAGTGAGTGTGAATAAAAAACATCATGGCCACAATGGATCAACACCTTCACAAAAAGATGGACTGCTTAAAATGCTTGAATTAAGACAATCATATTCATGCCCCAAAAACTAAACAAAAATAATTATTTCAAGTGCATTAATATTGTTTTAGTTTAGGTTTATGATGGATTACTGGCTGTTGCCTTTGTACATATAGTAGATGCAGCTGTTCCATGGAGGTTTTAACAAGTATACTTGTGGGCTGGTACCCACACTAGGAAAAAATTTTGTACTTATTGTGTGACAAGGTGGCCAATATACTGTATGTATAAAAAAGGTATGGTGACTCTATTTTTAATTTTATTGGCAGCTTCCTGTAGATTACTATTAGCTAGATTGTTGAGTCAGTACATGTGTATCAGTTCAGTGTGTAGAAGCCAGTAAAAGAGGCCTTCCAAGGGGTAAAAGCGACATGCGACACGGCCCTGAAAACTGGCGACATGGGAATTTTTAAAAAGCGAGAAGTGACATGCCTACGCTGCTAAAATGCGACAGCGACATACTAAACAGTGAAAAACGACGGTGACATTGGAAAGTTGTGCATTTTATCAATAAAAGTGACTCAGAATACAGGAAATTACATTTCTGAGGGTTCAGATTTTCCAAATTTTCCCGCAGGAGCCAACCCTTAAAGAAGAAGAAGAAGCGTTCATCCTTCGCCGCTCACGAAATTTTGCCAACTGACCACCATGAAAATCCTGTTATAGCCCTGTTGCGAAACAGTTTCTCGCAAAACAAAAATGACTGGTACAGTTACGTACACTTCAAAAAACGACAGCGACATTTGCAGCTGTAGATTAGGCGACAACGGTCTCCTAAAGCAAGCGACATTGCGACACAGCTACCCCCCTTGGAAGGCCTCGTAAAAGTAACATATTTTTCATTTCTAACTTTCAGCTGGGGTCATAACCTTACAAGGTTTTCATTTTAATAACTCATGTCTCTGACATTTTGAGGGTTGAAGGCCCAGATGCACAAGTTCACAAGTTTGAGCAACGTTAGATAATTTTTGAGAATCAAGCTGTCACTTACATTTGTAAAGCAGGTTTGATTTGTGTTATGCACTTCAGATTATTTTTCTACCTTAAATACACGTTTCTTTCTGCTGGATTTGATATTATGAGCAGAATCCTCTTGATCAATTTAGGCTATTAAGGAGAGAAATAATTTGCCAGAAAACTAGTTTAATTAAAAGTTATTGTTCAACTCTGCATGGGTCCCTGGATTATAACTTTTGTTTGGAAAAAGTGATTCAAGAATAGTACACAAAAATATCACCGGCAGATTGCATCACCTTCAAACAAATTACATCAAATTATTGTCAGTCACAATGAACATAGTTATAAGGAAAACAATGTTGCGCACATGTACATGTACCTATTTTCTTTGGGAATAACATTTGCAAGTTATTAAACAAGTGATTGGAATATTAACCTCATTAGAATGACCTACACACCCCAAAAGGGATAATGCATTATGTGTGCAGATCAAAGTCATGCAGATTTTGGACCTGGGCAGATGCACTCACTTCAATGAAACCTCGGTAGTAATTTTATAAGGGCTCTATATAATGACTATTACTCTTTTCACATATTTTGAAAGTTTTATCTGTTTTATGGCAGTTACAGCGGTATATCAACTATATTATGAATTAGTCTTATTTTGCACACACATTGACTGCAGGAGTGTTATTGAAATTGACTTGTCAACTTGTCCAAAAAATAAATAGTCAACAAATAACAATAATAAATACAACATATCAATAGATCATGTTTTCGATGCATCTGGTTGTTCTACTAATTTCTTCCTTTTTGAATTTTGTCATAAAATAATACTGAATAAAAGATACTACAGGTGACTGCACAATAACAAGTAATGGTAAATTCACTTCCTTGATATGAGTAACACTAGAAATTTCTATAGCACAGGTATTTGAGTCATCTACATGTATCTGACCTTGTGGCCTCTATTTTCGGGCAATACACTGAAAAGGAGGCTGGTATTTGTATACATATATATGGCTTAAATTTAATTCTTGAAACTTATGAAAATTATACTAGCTCAGATACACATATTTACATAAAAATTATTGTTTCTGCTCTGCATTGCAACTAATCCTAGGGTAAACAATACTGGCATTGATATGACTAATCCATTGTATTCTCAGAAAGCAAGATAGCTGGTGGAAATAAATTAGCTGTCAGTTTTGACATGAATGCTAAATTGAAATATTTCAAGCAAATATTTTATATAATTCCATCAGGAATTCAAAGCCTGGTGCAGGCAGGCCTGTCAAATAGATATTTTTCAGTATGTTGATAATATCTGGCAGATGGAACGTTTTGTTTTAAATTTGTAGTAACATTTTCTGTACCATAATGTTGCATGTTACGGAGAGGGTGTTAATATTGACATGTATATATTGTAGACAATAACACTCTTTTCTCTCTCTCGATCTCTCTCCCCTTCTTTCTAATTGTATTAGAAAGTTAAAAACTTATCATAGGGTTTAGGAAATTAAACCAAGGCTATCAGTGCCCTAGGGTAACCTTTACAAAAATTACTTATAAACACACTGATTAAGGTCCAAACTCATGGATTAATCCACCTAAATAACCAGAGATAATTTTTTCATCAGTAAACACGAAATGAATTTACCTTCCGCACGTGAACCTGGATTAGAATTTAAATCATTAGATACAAACTGAAAATTAAAGTAACTTGCCTAAATTTGGCGGAAGACACTGTTGCAAGACGGAGGTCTTTCCAAGCTCCCTGTTTGGACATCGTACCCGCGGTTTTGGCGATTGAGTGAAATATTAACTTTTGTTGATTAAAGTGTAGCTCCAATGCACATTATACTCACGTTACCGTTTGTTTGCAAGCCCAATCACTAAATTGTCATCTCTTGGCAGAACACAAGTGTCAAATTCACTTAGGGTCATAAAAAAAATAAACTGTGGTCCTTTTGTGTAATATCATTTTAGATTATTGTTATGGAAACCGGCTCGCTTGGAGAACTTTATACCTCATCCACTCAGTAAATGGGAATCTCGACCGCAACCTATAATTAGTAGAGAACGTCACAAAACGATGAAAGACCATTGTATGGTCCGATATTCCATGAAGGACTTATGAAAGATACCATACACTGATGTATCACTCAAACCTGTGAGTGCTTTCTCCTTGATGAGAAATAACTGTTCGATCTTTACTGGAAGCGCTGGTTAAATTTCTGTTGCAATGATCTGGGGATCAAGCATACATGGTGGAGTGTTGGCAGCAAACTACACTTGAGCATAATTTTTCGTCCTTACTTTAAAATATTATCAAAACATAATTAATAAGGTCATCGCCTTTTTCATTTATTGTGTTAAAATGAGAGCTCATAATGAACTTAAAAAGCTTAAAAAGCTACCGAGGATCCCTATGCATTTAGCTGCCTTTCAAACAACTTCGACTGTCTGATCAGCATATCGCAGATAGTCAAGTGCAAAGGTTTTTCACTCAAATCAGACTTCCTCATTTCTTAAATATATCTACGGCATATCAGCCGATTTATCAATTTGGAAATAATCGGTTTTCATCGACATAAAATGGACACCATCGAATTTCCTTCATGGCTGCTAGTTGTCTGCAGTCAGCTGCAAGTAAGCTTGTTTGTGCGCGAATTTCCGTATTATGGATATGAATGAAATTTAACTTCACTTACTCTGGTATGGTTCTAGCTGCGGAAGCAACCCTTTCTTTAGATTCTTTCTTCTTCATCGCCTTGGAAGCCATATTTGTCAAATTTCAAAGATTTTCAAAGACAAAGCTCGATCGCTGATCTTTGACAAAGCAAAGCAAAGTGTGTTGTCACGTCAACCAAGTTGCTCGTGCCAGTACTCCGCGGGTAGGTTCCCCCGCGAAAATCAATTCCAAGCCCGGGAAATTCAAGTTAAGAATTTCTTAGAATAGGAAATAAGCAGATAAAAACAGCTCAAAACAATTCTTATGGATAAAAAATTGCGTGAAACTACTAATTTATGTCGGGCTCCTGGTTGAAATAATGAACAGTAAACGACAAGTGATGGGAAACTTGGTCACGTGGTACAAATTTGCGTTTGCCGTCAGACCTAAATGTAATGCTTAACCTCTTTATTGCTCGATCGACATAACCAACCGGCATTCCATTTTAAAACGTTTCGACCGAAATTTGTATTTCTCCTCAGCGAAGTGGAACTGATTCGTGCATTTGTCGGGCGAAGGCCAGCGGGTTCATGCAAAAACCTGCAAATGCCACACACTAGGAACAAAACAATAATCATACTTCTTAACAAATTATCAGAACATTGTTAACCTCACAAATGAAACTCAACGGAAAGAGAATGAAAGAAAAATAAAAATCAATTTCATTGTAATATACGTTTATTAAAGGGGTTATGTCCAGTTTTGTTATTCAAGACAATTTTTATATATTAAGAGATTGAAGCTGAGTCCTGTTGTCTGTTGCAACGAATGTCAGTGGAAATGAATTGCATTGAAACTTGAAGAAGTTGGGCCAACCTTTTTTAAGTTTTAATGATTTGCTTGCAAAAATCACCAAAAAGCTATATGGTTATTATTCAAATGTTTGCCCCAGAGGCCAATACCCTTCCGCAGAGAAAGACCTACACTGACCCCTGAGCTGAAGGCTAATGTTATTACCCTCCGATTAATTAGCACCTTTTTATTTTAATAACAACAACATCTTTTATTTAAACACGGTGGGTTTTAAAGCTAATATAGCTTATGGGGCCGTGTAAAAAATGTTAATAAAATAAAATAATAAAATTAATGTTAACATTAATGTTTCTAATTTATGTCCAGTCACGATGGTCAGAAATGGGTGTTTTTCCTCCCACATGGCTCATTAGAGACACATAGATGATTGTGAAATATTCCGAATGAGACGAAACTTGGCAGGAACATAGTAAAAGAAAGTCCGCATGTATTGATGGTAGTTTTATACTTTTGATTGACAGCGTGACGTCATAAGTGACATTGAAACATGGCGCTAAAATTTGGAATTAATTATTTGACTTAAATAACTTTATAAATAAAATCTATAAAAAAAACGGAGCTTTCTGGTGAAAACCCCACTTAAGTCAGTTAAATTGTTGCAAAGTTAGAGCCAGTTAAAGAAATTCAAATTTCCCGCCAAATGTATGGAATTAACCATATATGGTCAAACTTTAGGGGTATTTAAACTCCAGCTTATTAAACGAAACAGTAAGGGAACTAAGCGAACCATGCATAAAAGCAAATTTGTAGTTTTTTAAATTTGGGACATGGGGTGTCAGGTTGCATGTTACGTCATTTCAAACCATGTTGACGTCATATATACGTGTTGATGACGTCACAAGTGAAAATACCTATAAAGTCCCAAATTCAAAAAACTACAAATTTTCTCTAGTGTGTTATCCACTATTTTTCTTTTAACTTCCATTTATTGTCTTGAACTGTAAACCTCCCTAAAGTTTTACCATATAAGGTAATAAAACAATTAAATTCTTTAAATTCCTTCTTTTATTGTCATTCACAAAAAAGCTTGTAACTTTGTCCCGTTTTAATGGATTTTAACGGGGTTTTCACTGGAAAGCATCACTCTGATCACAGAACACCTCTATTTGGTTTTTCTGACGATTTTCTTAATTCTAAATTTTGGCACCAAATTTGGAAATTATTTGTGACGTCACAATGTCCAGCAAGACTGTCGAACTGCCACCAGAAAATGTAGAATCTCTCAAGCAACAATTCTGCCAAGTTTCATGCCATTTGGAAAATTCTTTACGTCTCTGTGGCCTATGTGGGAGGAAAAACACCTATTTCTGACCATCGTGAGTTACTTACAGTAATTTCCAAGTGGGCGATAGGCCACCAGATCCTACAGATGTGCTGTGTTTTTTCCAGTGCTTTTCCATGCTGATTACAGTTAACAACACATGGAAAATAACACCATACGGACGGTTAATTCCTGTTTGTCTATTTTAAGAAGCATTAGAAGATACGCTCCGCATTACAGCAACTAAAAGAACACAAAAAGCAACATACATTTACAATTAATACAACCTCACAGCCAACCTCGGACGCGTCCCCAGAGCTTCTCCGGAAAAGTAGACTGCCAGCAGTCTCTCTTTTTCTTCAGATTTAGTATGCAGAGTGCACGCGCGGGCGAGCGTTGAGTGGCGAAGCCCTGAGACGCGAGAAACGGGGGCACATTCTCGCGCCTTCAGTCACGCGCGTGGTCATTTGCGTGTCTCGGGCGTTTTGCTCCACGGACCAAGAAAAAAGAGAGACTGCTTGTAGTCTACCGGAAAAGCAATGGGAACGAGGTTGCTCCAGAGCGCTATCTCCCTGTTCAGTACCACACAAATGTATGGAGGTCCCTTTGTTAGCCTGAGAAGCAGGCACATGAAAGTAATATGGGCGCAAACAACGAGGCACGCGAGGTATACACGCGTGTCTTCCTCGCACGCCCCGTTTTTTCTTGTGCCTAGGTATTACCTTCATGCACCTGCTACGCAGGCAATCCCCTTGCCCAGTGTAAGACAAGGCTCACATGACCCCTGCGGCGATGAGATTGGTACTTTACGAACTAACGCGTTAACGGACCCTCACAATCACTGATATGTATACCTGTGCACATGCTTTCTTCCGTTTATGTCAGGAACAATTAATTTTTTACTAAAATTAAAGCACACTGAAAAAATTTTGATGATGTGACCTTCCTCCGTCGATCTGAAAAACAATGAGGTGAACTGCAGTGACGGGGGCCGGCTGTGACTACGTTTTCGCGTGGCTCGGATGACCATGTTAAATCCAGTAGGAGACGTGAAAATGGTATCCCCAATTAGTACTTTCGTGCTAACATGGACACTCTAATAAATTGCATTTTTTTTTAATAGAGAGCCGCGGCGTAAACAGAGGTCTAGCTGGCCGTGTTCAAACGCAAAACTTGAGAAAAACTGTCACGTTCCAGATAAAAATGCGTTTTTCCAAACTGCAAAATTCTATCAAAAAAGCGTAATTTCACCTTGTATAAAACGCAAGTTCCGTCAGAAACTTGTATTGGCCGTTTTTATGCTAGAAACGTTTAAGTCGTCTGAGACGGTAAGTCGTCTTAAGACGGCGGCTTTAACGTCTATAATATAAAAACGGTAAATAAGACAGACGCATTTGACGTCTTCTGTTAAATGCGTCCGACCGACGCACTTAACAGAAGACGTTAAAGTCGTCTGCCTTATTTACTGTTTTCATACTAGACGTTAAAGTCGTCTTAAGACAACTTTAACGTCTCAGACAACTTTAACGTCTCTAGCATAAAAACGGCCATTCTTATCACATGATAAGACCTAACAGCTGCATGAAAAACTCCATTAAAGTAATTCCATCGGAAATGCTGTATCTTGCTACGGTGCCTTGAAATCGGAACTTCGATTCGATGCTAATATTAAAAATTCTGCACAGCCTTATTTTCCGTAAATCCTGGACTACAACAAATAAATAATTTATGTCGGCATCTAATGGACTGTATACCGGAGAGGAGTTTCACTAGTACATGATATTGCCATGAACCAGTTCTCGACGATAAGGTTGATTGACACGTTACCTGAGTTAAAATTATAGTTAGAGACTTCCGGAGCCGTTCAGTTTTAGTTACAAACCAGGCACTCGCTTCCATTAACTCTAAGCTACATACATGAACAATACTTATGGCATTTCAGTTAAGAGAATTTCTTTCTTACCTTGATTTTTAGCTTCTTTTGGATAGCCTGTAAGACTGACATGAAATATACAGACATCAACGCACTTCAAACCTGCTTTGCAGCTAATTAAAATTCAACTTTGAAGAAGATTTTGTTTGTGCTAACGTTTCTTTCCAGATGTCGGATCTGACATACTGACACCTGCTATAGGATGAATATGTAAATTAATCAGATGAATCCGAGGATGAACGAAAGAGGTAACAAGCTTGTGCTACCACAATTAACTATAAGTGTGGGCATTTTGTTCCTTTCTTTTATAAGTGGAAAAAAGAACAAAGGGAATACCTGTACCATTATCTCCTCGGTAATCAGTAGGGGATCTGAATGGGGTTTTGTTTTAAGCGATATTTGCCCATAATTTTTAGTGTTTGCTGTTAAATTGGCTTATTTTTTAATATTTACTGTTCCGGGGAAACCAGGGGTGGGTTTTTAGCGAAAACCCATAGTCTTAGGCTGGTCAATTCTTATCTGCTCTTGGTAAAAGTCGACAATAAAATCACTCATGACTTTGAGCCTGTGCTCAAAAGGGCTGGGACGAGCAATCTTTGGACATCTTCGGTAGTGTTCGGAAATCTTTGAAATAATTGGGAATTGTCGGAAAATGGCCGAAACTCCTTGAACTCCTTGATATACAATAAAAGTAATAATCTGGACTTTTTGGAGCCGTTTTTGTTTCTTTCTGGAAAAAAAAATTACTGTTATAGTGAAATTTTTACTGTCACTATTAAAATCCTCAAAATTAAACTTTTTCATGTTGAAAGCCAAAACAAGTGTTAAGTATTATCAAGGTACCCCAATTCAGACCCTCTCAGCACTTTGGGTACCAGTTAGTGTCCTCATTAGCGTTAATCCGCCGTATAGTGGAAGTTTATTTCAGTCAAACATCTGTAATTTTTTTCCCTGGGATTAAGCTGCTGTCCATATTATCGAGGTGTCCGTTATAGCGGCTAGAGTTGACTGTAATGTGAACTCAGCCCTTTTTTTAAGTACCCAAACTAGAATTCCGGAAATGTGCTGGCCTGTTCCAGGAGTTCAGATCGTGGGGACTGCGCAAAGAGATGTGAGCAGAAGAAAGAAAAAAGAGCGATGGGGTGAGAAAGGGGGTGAAAACAAAGGAACGCCGTTCCCTCCTCTCTCCCTCTCCCTCTCTTCCTTCTTATTTTTTCCTCGCTCTCTGACGTCGCGCCGCGCTCCACTATCTGAACGCCTGGAACAGGTTACAACGGTGCCTGTGCCTCAGCACAAGGTCGAGATTTGTTCTCGTGCACAATAGTGAGCACCGGGTCCCGGTGTACATACCGTTTTTGTCAGTTCTGCGGAATTCCACTTCTTTGTGCTCTCTACTAAGCTCATGTTTCAAAATGGCATCTGACAGGGCTACATGGAGTAACTATGTACAGACAGAACACAGTCACATATCGGTTACTCAAGGTGTGAATTAAACACAATACCCAGGCACTGATTCCCGAGCACCAAGTGTGGACAGTGCGTGAAAATGGGTACCGGGGTAGGGACCTAGTGCCCACTTCTGTTCCTGAGGGCAAGTTTTCCCTGAACTCAAGCAGCGTCCCCGTGGCTGAATTCTGGCTTTGGGACTAGAAAAATGTTTATTGTTCTCACAACTCTCAAAACAGCAACAAAGCGCAGAGTATTGTTAACTATACCGTATTTATTCGAATAAGCGCCCAACCTCGAATTAGCACCCACCTCGAATAAGCGCCCATCCTAAACGCAGAAAGAGTTAATAAGCGCCCAGCCTCGAATAAGCGCCCGCCCTTTCCCCCTTCCACTCAAACTCAAATAAGCGCCCACAACCAAAACCTAAACCCTTCCCCCTCCCACCCAGCAAAACTGAATAAGTACTAATAAGAGACTTCCCCGAAGACGGAGTTTTCTTCAGAGAATTTTACAGCAACCTTGCTTTGTTACATCTTCGCGTTTTGGTATTACCATTTGCTGATTTGTTGCAAAATAAACATACTACACTTGCTGAAAACAGTAAAAATTTAACAAGCGTCCACCTCGAATAAGCGCCTATTCTCAAGGTCCAAAAAATTTAATAAGCGCCTAGGGTAGTTAATCGAACTGAATACGGTACTCGGGTACTTTGCCGGGGCTCCAAGCGAGAACATAGCTTTAGATGCTATTCTCAGTACCGGAAAAAAAGAAAAACTACTTTTGAAGAAAATTTTAGGGCAAAGAGTCAGCAAGTTAAATTAACGAAATGCAGACAAGTCAGAGAGAAAAGGGCATGTATCAAACGCATATTGCGACTTGTAAATTGAAATACTTTAAAGTGATGCTTGTTTTTCCTTTCTGTTCTGTCGCCTTTGTTTCATTTCTAATAATAAAAATTAACACAAATAATGAAAAATACATTTAAAAAAATTGGGGGGTCACATCGGAGTTTGGTGGGAAAACAGAGTTAAGTGATCTAATTTTAAATTTTGAGTTTCCAAACCTACCAGCATAATCTAATTTAATCTAATTTTGTGGTGTAAAAATGAGACTATTAACTCAATATACGATACTTAACAATTATTCCTCAAGCCCGAATGGGCTCTGAAACAATAGCCCATGAGGCTGAAGGCCGAAGGCCGAATAAGCTTTTGACTCAGAGGCCATGAGGGAGAGAGGAATAATTGTTTTAGTATAATCCAACTAGTTGGTCAAAAATATCTAGAATAAAAAAAGTTTAGCTAGTTAAAGCTAGACTTTAATCCTCTTTTGCCGCCAAAAAGCCCGCGCTTTTCGCTACTAGTGGGCTATAAAATATAGCCTAGTAGTGGCTCAACCAATCAGAACGCAGCATTGATAATAGACCACTAGTTGGATTTTACTAAAAGAGGATATTTGTCGTTCCATTTCCCGATTTGCAGGTATCTGTATTTTTTTCTGTAATCATCAAACAACGCTTCGCGATCGGCTACCACTTGAACGTTAAATGGGCGATCCATTATCAGCGATTATGGCTTCAGTTAGCCTGTAGTGCAGGCGTACTTTGGGTGGGAGAAAGCTTGTTCATGTTCGCATTATTGTAGCCTGCGAAGCGCAGACGCATTTCCGGTCGTCGCTTCTCTCCCTCCGAAAAATAGCTATTTTTCGGAGGGAGAGAAGCGACGACCGGAAATGCGTCTGCGCTTCGCAGGCTATTTTTCGGAGGAAGAGAAGCGACGACCGGAAATGCGTCTGCGCTTCGCAGGCTAGCATTATTGTAGCCGCCGTCTTTGATTTTATGACAGAGGAAGATTGGGGAGAGTAGAAAAAGTAATCCTTAGGGTAAATTCGAGGGAGGTTCGAGGGCGAAAAAAGGAAACGGGGGAGGGGAAGGGTCCCTTTGACTCGCCCCATTTCCTCCTCTCTTCAGGAGTTTCATCGCGAGCAAAAACATTCGCGCGCCCGAGGAAAACGCCTGCAGTGCAGGCTAGGCTTCAGTAAAACAACCGCTCGGGGGTAGAGGTTAATTGCTTTTTTTGTTTCCGGCTTTCTGTTGTTTTCGTTCGATAAAAAAAATAATTGAAAATTAAAGAAAGCAAAACAGAAGGAAATTGGACCCCTACTTAGTTTTTTCGTTGTTATAGTTGTTATGATAAAATTAAAGCAGATGCATTTTCCGTGAATGAGAATAATCTTTTAATCTATATCAGGCTCCTTGCTCTTTTTCATGTGTCACCGTCGTGTGATTTATATTTTGTTACGAATGGAACAAATTAAATTTAAATTTAATTATCTTTGGCAGGTATTATTAATCAAGCTAGAATCCACAGGACTAGAAAACCCTTGCCAAGAAGTTAATTTCCGAAAGAGTAAACTCAAACGAAATGGAAACGCTATAAATCTTTCTCCCACCACCAGAAGCTAGATAAATGAAGTTGTGTTGTTATTGGTAATTTTTACCATTCCGTACATGGCAAATAATCATTTTGTGCTCGATAGGAAGATATTGGAAACCATTTGGAGTTATGGATTATTTCGAGAGCCGAACGGATACCATGGTTACCAGCCTGAAAAATCAATTGATTTACGATCAGGGGTGTGTCTTCGGTGCCAATTATGCAATCTCTTTGTGTGGCTGAAATCACGTTATTAGAGGCCTTGTCAACCTTGTCACCCTTGCCAGAGTCGCTGCTCAACCCCTAGAGCCCTTGACATTATGGAGGCTGCAACAACGGTCAAAGCAATCACTCTCGTTTTACTTTCTGTATCTGTATTATCCTTGGCCCAAGGATTTTCGCTGACTATTTTACACACTAACGATAACCACGCGCGGTTTGAAGAAACAAACGTCCGCGGCTTCCTATGCAATCCCAGCGACGCTCAAGCGGGCGAGTGTTATGGAGGAATGGCTCGTAAAGCAACGATGATCAAAAAAATTCGATCAGAGACGAAGAATGTACTGCTAATTTCTGGCGGAGATGTTTTAACCGGAACAATATGGTACCGAGTTTACCGCGGTAATGCTACGAGATTTTTCATGAACGAACTTGGGTATGATATCATGGTGAGTAAATCGAGTACCTCAGCTTAGCAAAGGGTATGTTTTTATCACTTCGTAGAAAAAGGGTAACTTGTAGTTCAGGTTTTTCAGCTAATGCAGACAGCTTGCTCCTCTACAGGAAATAGTTTATTGTTCAGCTAGTGAAGACCGTCTACTTCTTTACAGGATATAGGTTTTTTTTTATATTCAGGTTTTGGCTGCCTAAACTTCACATAAAGCGCACTGTGGTACAACGCCCTACATTCGAGCTTAAAGAATCGTTAGTACATCGGCTCTCTTTGATGTAAAGAAATTCAATCGTGATCGCGTGATGTCGTGAATCGTTTCTCTCCTGATCGTGTATGTAAACCATGTATATTGTCAGTCGAAGTAACACTCGATTTCAATCATATTACAAGTATCCAACAGAGAATTTAGATTCGACACAAACAAGTGCGAGAGCCTTTGCGTGTCACCAGCTAATATTGATAAGAATAGATATGTGAGATATTCACGTCAGATATTGTTTTCTTCGTTTTAACTCCGTGAAGTAAAGTTGTAAGGAATTTGTAGCATTGGGGAAATTACCTCTGTAAATGTAAACTTTTCGTACCTTCCCAAGAGAATTGCTGTGCCATGTATTAGAGTAACCAGTCTGCAAAATACTCGCAGACACTTACCACGAAATAAGGGCTCAGTACGCAGAACCTTCACACTTGATTTTTTTGTCGGAGTTGATGTAAAGGATTCTTCACAATCAGTCGGACACCAACAACGGGTCCCGCGAGGGGAGGGAGGTACTTAGCAGAATTTTATACAGGGAGGCTCCGCACCGAGGTCTGACCCCTTATACCCTTTATATGCCATTTTTGACAGAAGAGTGCCCCTATTGACAAAAGGTGTCCCTTTCACATACCTAGGTTAGAATTTTGCATTCCTAGTAAATGCTGTAAATGCACTATTTTTTAAATGGAATATAAATAAATTACAAAAACAGAACGTTTTCTTCACTTTTTCATAACCACAAAATGCGTAGTCCCGGCCCTTTGGGCCTTTTAACCGACCGAAATGGTAGATATCCCTACTCTTTCATATACTTCATCAAGTGAAATCCCTACCCGTTCATATACCTGAAACCAGCAAAAGGTACCCCTTTAGGGCGGAGGCTCCCTTTATAGGCCGTTATAGGGAGTACCCCCCCCCCCCCCCGGCAACGAGTTATGTACTCTTTTACTGTTTGTCGCATAAATAATTCATTTACATAGCTTTCGTCAATCACCACTGCACTCTTACTGATTTCACAATTACGTAAACAACTGCTTTGAATTCCCTTTGTGACATAAATTGTCAACTTTCAAGAGGCCAGAAAAACATGAACACAAACACAAACACGGCCCTGACGATAACGTATTACGTTCAGCTGTACGTTAATACGGGCTTATTCTATTCTGCGAGACGAAACGAAACGAAACGAAATGAAAGATATGGTGGATAGAGAAAAAATGCTTATTATCCTAAACACAGTGTAAGACAACATTGACAACGTGTTTGGAAGTAATAGTTAACGAATAATGACGGATTTTTACCTTTTTCGCAAAGTAATAATTTCACTAGAATTACTATTTTGATAAATGGCGTTTTTTTACCGGAATTGACAGCGAGGATTCCAAAATCCAAGACCCTGAAGACCGTCTTCAATAACCTTACATGGGGTGATAGAATTAACAGCCGTCTCAGTTTTTAATTCTTTTCTTGACAGACCCTTGGAAATCACGAGTTTGATGATGGCGTTGAGAACTTGGTGTCCTTCATCAGCCATCTGAATTTCCCAGTTGTGGCCTCAAATCTTAACTTCACCCAGGAGCCATTGTTGTCCAGCACACCTCCCCTGATAGTCACATCTAAAGTTCTCAATGTTAGCGGCGAGAGAATTGGCTTTGTGGGATATGTAAAGAGGGGATCGACACTGTAAGTTAATAAGGCACGGGGAGGGGGAGACTCCGCATATGAAAGGGGTGGGGATGCTCGTCGTCTCGCTTAGGGGTTTAAATTTCAGATTTTGGTCTCACTTAGGGTGTTCTGGGCAAAACGCCCTAATATTTAACCGTGAAGGTCTCGTTTAGGGTTGCACGAGAAAAAATATTAAAATATGTGTATTGACTGTGTTTTAACATGGTCTCTTTTAGGGGTCAAAATAAAGTACTGGCTACGCCCAGATCGGTCTCTTTTAGGGGTTAATTTAAAATTTCCGACGAGCATCCCCACCCCTTCGATATGCGAAGTCCCCCCCGGGATAAGGCATCACACTTTTGCTTGTGTTTTCACATACATTTTGAGCTAAAAAATGCCTTCTTTCTTCAATGTTGGTTGTCTAGACCTGGTCCTGGACCTAATATCAAATTCCTAAATGAGGTAGAGTCAGTGAGGAAAGCTGTGGAAGAACTCAAGCGACAGAACATCAACAAGATTATTGCCATCGGTCACTCAGGCATCGACATCGACCAAAAAGTAGCCAAAGAAGTTGATGGAGTGGATATCGTGGTAGGAGGTCACGAACACGCCTTACTTTACACAGGTAAACAACTGTCCTTAACCATGTTTTACCTGTATCCCTAAGCTTATGGTAATCCTACCCTTGCTCCTACCTTTTAGAAGAGAAGGAGGAATAGGCTGGAAGACAGTCTCCCATTTTCGCTTCTCTCTTCTCCCTTTCCCCCCAGAAACGCCTTAGAAGCAGGCTAAAGAATCACTCGCGTTGCTAATCTCCTACCTAGCCAGTACGCATGCGCAAAGCATAACCCCTGCTTTGTGCGCTTCACTAACTCACCTAAAACAAAAGATTATAAGAACTCTGGATATACTGGTAAAGGAATGAAACAGTACAATATCAACAGATCAACCTAAGCTTTGACGTATTTTTCATAAAGTTCTTGCAATTTTCTCGTTTAGTTAACGTCAAAGTGTTTGAATAAGACTGAATTTCTCTTTCCTTTCTCGACAAATGACTTGATTAACATACGTTTAACCACTTACAAATTGATCTATTACGGAAATGTCCAAAAAAACCAACAAGTAATTGGTAAAGCATAAATAAACTATCTTCAACCTGAGCTCTGAAGTCAAGTACTTTCATAGAGTTCGTGCAATTTTTTTCCTTTGACCTAGGTCTATCAACTTCGTGGCAGACGACCGTCGTCTCTTAATGATCTTTTGCGTACAAATCGTCTAGAGTTTTCAGCCCAGCCCTTCCTGATGGCCGTTGGACTCTTTCTAACTTAGGTTGATCTTATATTGGCATTTTGTTTTGGCTTGATCTAAGCTATACGGTACATTAAAAAATAATCACCAACAACTACAACTTAAAAATCTAGCTTTATTTTGTACAAACGTTACCGTGCGTAAAAATGATGACTTATCGTTGGGTTTTAACCCTGCTTTATTCAGGTAAACCCCCATCAATAGAGACGCCTTACGGTCCATATCCTATGGTGATTACACCTAACAGCAAACCAGAGGGAAAAGTGCTTGTGGTTCAGGCGTATGCTTTCAGCAAATACCTAGGGAATTTAAAGGTTGATTTTGATGACAATGGCGATTTGACTTCTTGGTCTGGTAATCCAATACTGTTGGACAATTCTGTAGCCCAAGACGCAAGGATTCTGGGACAGGTTGAGCGGTGGAAGGCTGAGGTGGCGAAAGTTTCGGAGGTAAGATTTTTTTGAAACTTTTCAATCTGTGTCCTTGATCAGCCTGTGCAAAACATAGCGGAGATATAACAGGCTGTTACGTCAACTTCTTGAGTTTAAGGCCGAGGAACGAAAAGTCATTTTTTCTCTTTTGTCGGAATCGTTCATACTCGTGGAAGCATTAAGGCGCAAAAAAAGAGAATCATTAAAATTATTCAAAAATTCTATCGTATCGCCTGAGGATTTTGCGTATATACTAATTTTGACAGGAATGGGTTGCCCGCAAGTATAATTCTTTCTCTTGTTTTCAAGTCAAAATTCGTTATTTTCCCGCTAATTTTCAAGACGAACGTCTTAACCGTCGTTTATCACAAAAACTTTTCGTTTTTTATTTGCTGTTTTGACCCCGAAATGATCCCCAAGTAACTTTGGAATGACAACTGAAACAACTGAAACAGAGGATTTTGGAAATTGCAAAAATGTTTTTAATAGTACAATTTAGTACAATCCCCGGGCGTACGTCCCTATAAAAGTGATGGGTATGCTTGTCGGAAAATTCAAATTAAACCCCTAAGGGAGACCAATGTGGGTGTGCCTCAAGCTTAACTGGCCCCTAAGGGAGATTTTTATGTTTTCAGTGTCAGGGCATTTTTTGTAACTTTCTTTATAAGCAGTATCAAGCGATACCTGAATGGGCAAATATAGTAACTTCCCATCTCAAACACCTTAAGTGAGACCAAAATCTGCAATTTACACTCTAAAGCGAGACGACGAGAATCCCGGTCGTCCCTCCCTTGGGTACAATCTAACCTCTATGTGCGACCACCTGTCCTAAGCGGCCAACTTCCATAACCGACCACCTATTCAAAACACCAAAATTTTCCAGTTAAAATCCTCTCCTTCGAAACTCTCGTAAATAACCATTTCTGATAAGCGAGCGCGATCACTATTTGGGTTGACAGTTTTGACAGACATTGTTTTTAAACTTCTTGTAAGCGACCGCTCGACTACGGTATGGTTTGATCTCTTTGTTCGCTATATGTACCATATTATTCGGCAGAGTACACGATAAACTCTTGGTGACAATATGGAGTAGAACATATCGTAACGCAGAAACGCAGAAACTGTATGCAATAAGGTTTTTTTCTAAAAAGTAGAAGTGTCGGGACCTCGTCGCGAAAAGACTTTCTGTGGCTCGATCTTCTAGGCGACCATTTATCTTTGCATTTTTGGTGGTCGGTTACGGGTGTTTCGACTGTATTTAGCCGAATACAGTGGAAGAAGCTCCTTTGACTGGAGCTCAGCTTCAAGACTTGGCTTAATCTAAGTATTACCAAAATCCACACTCATTTGGACTCCCGAAACATATTCCCTTACCTTCCGCCCTCAACACCTCAGTCAAAAAAGGTACGTACGCGCAGACTTTAATATAGAGCAAATAGTTTAGAGGAGTGCGTGGGCCGGCTGTAACGCAAGCTAATGGTTCATGACAAGATTGGAATCCTTTGTTTTTCAGGTCAAAGTGGGGTCCAGTTTTGTTTTCCTGTACGGAAACAAATCAGTTTGCATGCTCAAAGAATGCAATTTACCAAACGTTGTTACAGACGCTATGGTATTTCATTACACCAACACGAACAACTCACACACTGGTGCACAGTGGACTAATACAAGTATTGCAATTCAAAACTCCAACAGTATTCCTGCGTCTATTTATCCAACTGAAGAAGGTATTTCAACAGGACGGTGCTTCAATACACAGAAGCGATGCTCTTTGTTTGTCATTTGCCCTGTAGGTGCTTGGAACGTTCCTCAGTCGTTACACACAGTAATTTTTAGGGAGTTATTATAACTCCATTAAATGTAGTAAAAATTTTAGATACAGGATAACCCCTTTTATGGGGTTACTTTAACTCCTAATTTAACTTCAAATTTGGGGTCATTTTTACTCCTAAAAAGAGTTCTTTTTACTCCCAGTCTGGAGTTAAAATAACTCCGAAAATGGGGTTATTTTTACTCCTTACATGGGTTTTTTAAATTCTTTTTGGAGTTACTTTATTTCTGAAAGTGGAGTAAAACTTTTAGGTACAGGATAACTCCTTTTTGTGGGTTATTTTAACTCCGCAATATCAGGGGTCATTTTTATTTCTGAAAAAGAGTTCTTTAAACTCCTTTTTGGAGTTAAAATAACTCCCAAAAAAATAACTCCACTGTAAGGAGTTAAATTAACCCCACTAGAGGAGTTATAATAACTCCTTGAAAATTACTGTGCAGTCAACTCCCTTTAAAGAGGACACTATAGGGACCTCAAGTTAGTGTTCTCATTAGCGAGTGTCCTTTATAGCGGAAGTTTATTTCAGTCAAATATCAGTAATTCACTTTTGCCTAGGATTTAGCTGCTGTCCGTATTACCAGGGTGTCCGCAAGGCGAGAGTTGACTGTAAAGGGGTTATGTCATAAGGATCTTGCTGTTTTAAGCGAATTCTGTGCTGTAATCATTACTTAGTGCCGGATCTAGACCTTGAGATAAGGGGGTCCCGGTCATCCAGACCCTTAGATATGCAGGGAAGGGGGGGAGGGGGGCGGTCTGCAAAAAAACTTTTTTCGGCCCTTCGGGCCTCAGTTTCGTCTAAAAATAAGGGGGCGGGGTCCCCGCGCCCCCGGGCCCCTCCCCTGGATCCGGCACTGATCAGGGAGCACTAACCATAGCATTTTATTGGTGATTTTTGCAGGCATAGCATTAAACTTGAAAGATGTGTTGGCCCAACTTTTTCAAGATTTGGTCCATTTCCATTTTTGCCATCCTTACCATGCCTTTGTAGAGCTTTGTATGGAGACGCCATATTGGTGCACCGTTTTGGTGCACCAATATGGCCGCCGGAAATCAACAAGAAAATCTGGAGTTCACTTTTTCTATAAAAGCTCTTTCTTTTCACTCGAGAACTAGCATACGTGTACATAAACATATCTTCTAATATTTGAAATGGTTACACTGCTGAAAAACAAGAGGACAGACTTTTTTCAGTTTCAACGAGACAGCATTCCCATTTTGGTGTCACGCACTGGGAAAACTCGGAAGTTCAAATTGCTGTATTTTCGAAATGAAACATGCTACAGGACTGGAAACTGGTACAATGATTTATTTTTTGTTTATCTTCAACCTAGTGTAAATAAGAATTCGTAAAACCTCGCTATTTCGACTTTACAATTTGATGACGTCACTGTGAAAACCATCTATTGTAACTTACTATGGAATAATAATAATAATAATAAATTTTTGCTGTTGTTGTAGCTCAGGAAAGCAAGGAAACAACAAAAGCGAAAGCTTCGCAGCGGAACTACGCACAACCGCGAAGGACGTTAATTTGTACCAGGCCATTGTCTATGTAACCTGCGGCAAATGTCTGTTCAAACCGTTACTATGGTTACTATCGGTAATGATCTTGGGCATAGCTTCAAACATATTTGGTCGCCAACAAATGGCGCATAACTGCACAAGATATCGTTCGCGCCTCGCCTTCTTCATCGTTTGTCTGAAACTCTCGGTTATCGCGCTTGCTTCTCAGTTTCGCGCTCCTGGCTTGGCTTTCACAGCGTGCCCTTTAAAGGAATTGATCTGATGAAATTTTTTCCCCTCCTTTAGCTATTACAGTCTTTAAAGCTTCCCTTTTTTCAGGTGCTATTACATACGGTCATATTGTGAACAGCTTCCCGTACAGAAACATAGTGGATCTTGTAGAACTGAAAGGAGAGGACCTTGCCCAGGTTTTTGAACAAGTGGCGTCTTTGTATGATAAAGATAAGCCAGACATATCATTCCTACAAGTGTCAGGTATCTTTATTCTCTGTTTCAAATATCACACAAAAATATTGAAGGACAAAGAAACAAACAACAACAGAAACAACAAAACAATGCCAAGGCATGGAAAAACTTCTGAAAAATGACGATTTATGCCTTAAGACACACATACATTTTTACAGTGTTTACAGGTAGCCATTACGACACCTGAAGGAGAATATTGGGCCCTATATTACGATCTCTCTTTACAGATAACCCTCCCAGCCCAGGAAAGGTTACGTTGGCCATACCCCCGGGGTCTACATCCCCTACTCTTTTCGAACAGTGGTGTGGGTTTTTTTACGTCCCACATGAACCAGATCAGTGAAAGTGCCGTGAGCCTAGACCTACGGCTTTTCGTCCTTATCTGAGAAGACTAGAAAGTCTAACCGTTTGCATTACAAGGCAGCCCTTTCGTCTCAGTTATTTAAAGACCCTGAGTGTTGATCCGGCCGGGATTTGAACCCGTGACCTCCCACTCAGCAGAGCGGCGCTCTCCCAACTGAGCTAACCGGTCGGCGAAAGACAATACACGTATACTTCATCTGCTAATCTCTTTTATCATAAACGATTTACATTTGGCTTACTCTTAACGGTTAGCAAAAACCTTTAATCATTTCGAAATGACATCTTAACATCCACTGTTTCAAAACACATTAGTTAATTCAAATAAGCGACCATATCGCGTTTTAAAGCGTAATGAACTCGTGTGGACCGTCATCCGTAATTCGTCAATTGTCTTGTTTTTCAGGACTCCAGATAAAGTACGATATGTCAAAGCCAAAAGGAAGCAGGGTGGTCGATATCCAAGTACGCTGCGCAAAATGCAAATTCCCAGTTTATGAACCACTCGATAAATCTGCTGTGTACAAAGTGGCCATGACTGACTACATAGCTGCCGGTGGAGCAGGGCTGACTGTCATCAGGGAAAAGAAACTCTCCCATCAATTTGGCAGCATAGTCGACCAAGAAATGATGATGAACTATTTCAAGGCCAAGTCTCCCATAATGACTGGAGAAGAAAACAGGATCACCTTTGTGGAGGGATCGGACGAAATACCTACCATATGCGGAGGCGGAGGCGGAGGAAACTTACAGGCTGTGAATATGCTTTTAGCCCCTCTCGCTGCTTTTGCATTCTTAGTTGTAAAACACGTAATCTAGAGACCAGGTTTGACAGCTACCGCAACTCGTAAGCATTGCTTGAAGCGAATGTGGCTCGACTATGGCAGATGTAATCAGTATAGTTAGATAGTAATGTTCCAGATTATAAGTAGTGATGCCATAAGTAACTTCATCTATACGTGCCTTAATTTTAGAGCCAGAGTGATGATATATAAGCAGACGAGAATTTAAAATTGCACGGAAAAAAAATTGCTTGCAGATGCACGATTTACTGTTGAGTGCGTTATTTCTGTCAATTCCTCGCAGTAGTCTCAGTTTCTCGTCTGCTCCTCTCAATTCTAGTTGGAGTCTAGTTTCGAGCAACCTTATTAATCAGCTGTGCGGAGATTATTTACTGCCCTTAGGCCAGGTTCAGACGCCGAACTTTCATGAGCCGAACCTGATTCGAATTAAGGCCGATCCAAATTATTTCGTTTGGCCGAATTGATTCAGACGCCGATCTTATTTCCAGCCGAAGTAAATTGCTCATTTTGGTCAAACTGCTTACAAAAAAGGTTATAATGCATTGAAATGTTCGGCATCGAATCAAAGCCGTTCCAATGTCGATCCAAAGTTAACCTGCCACCAGGAGGTCCTTCTTCTCCCTTGTTTGGGAGACGAGGGGTCAGGGTACCCGTCCACCCACTTTCGCGCTTTCCCCGAAAAAAAAACGGCCGTGCTAGGCGGGAAGAACGGCCGAGCCGTTCCAAATGGAATCAGGCGCCGAAGTTTTCATGTACTTAATTCAATGTATAAGGTTCGGCTCATGAAAAGTTCGGTGTCTGAACGGGCGTTAAATAAAGTGTACCATAAGGGGCATGTATTTGTGATGATAAAAAAGGCCGCGTGTTTTATGGACAGAAGGAAATCGTTTTTCCAATCATAGTGCGCGCTAATTTTAATGCCTGTTCGGAGTACATGTATATATCTTAAGACTATCTTACATAGTGGTTGTTCTAGTGAATTATTATCACCACAAATATTATTATGGCTTTTCATGCCATATTGTACTTGGCTTTTATATAACATTCGCATTTTCATCTAAAACCAATAAAGTTGTTGAAAAAAATGTTTTATTCGTCGGTAATAACGCGAACTTAGTGACACGAAATGCCTGAACCCATGCAGTCCTACAAAGTCTTTTAGACGCCCTCACCTCTGAGCAAGGTCAAGCTCAGTGTAACCACAGGTAGCCCAAGCTCACTATGCGAGCTCTGAACAACATTATCCTACTTAGCTAATTAATTATTCATACAGCAAGAAAGTGATAAGACGTTGTATGGAGAAATATTCTTTGTTCACTAAATTAGCAAAATGTACATTAGGCACTGTTGTCATCTGGGTGAAAAACTGTCGCTCCAAAAAAGGCCTTAAACAGTGCCTTGGAGGTGTGAAATGCAGTCAGAATACAAAGAAAAACAAGAAGACACTAAAGGTAAGCTTCCGAGCGATATTCAATGTACATTTTGCTAATTTAGTGAGCAAAGAATATTTCTCCATACAACGTCTTATAATTTTCTTGCTGTGTGAATAATTAATTAGCTAAGTAGGATAATGTTGTTCAGGGCTCTCATAGTGAGCTTGGGCTACCTGTGGTGTAACTGGGCCATTGTTTAGCTTTGTAAATGATTACATGCCTCCTGCATCACAAAATTCAGTACATTGTCGTTACTAAGGCCCGCCCACACAGTTCCGGACAGTCACCTCTGGCCTTGCGGACACTCCGATAATACGGACAGCAGCTAAACCCAAAGCAAAAAAGAGTTATAGATATTTGACTGAAATAAACTCTCGCTAAAGTCAACTCCCTTTGTAACGGACACTACCTCGAGTTCGTGTCCCCTTTAGCGAGAGTCTGAAAAGGGGCCAAAAGCGTCGGATATTTTGCTGTCTGCATGTTTGCCTAAGAAAACAGTCGACATTTAACGACGCCATCACTGGCTTCTCCGCGAAATGACATCCTAGGAACAAGCGCGGAAATTTCATATTGATGACGCGCCACTACCCAGATCCGGGTAGTGCTTCTGATTGGTTGAGGCAAATTTCTCGCGCGGCACGACCAATCAAAAGCACATGCCAGATCTCGGTAACGACACGTCAATAGTTTAAAATTTCTGCGCTTGTTTCACAGTCGTCATTTCGCGGGTAATAAAGACGATTATTCGATTCGGCTCATGTTTGTATGATCTGAAGAATTCTGCAGATCGAGGAGGGTGGATAACATCCTCGCTCCGAGATCTGCGTGATTCTCTAGATCCCTCGACTCTTTCCCGATATATCTAGGAAATATTGAAACGACTGTGCTAGGAGAGTAATAAGTGTGAAAACGGGACGGATTTCATTATATACGAATAATCCGTCTGACTTTAAATTTACTCGTCTGTCTATCCGTTTAAAAAAAAGAATTTTGAACACGTTTTGTTGGCAAGAGACGGATAATCCATCTCATGTATGAAAACGGCCAATGACTGACGAGAACTATTCAGGAACCGGGCAATAATTATGCCAAAAGATAAAGCCTTTTGTCACACTTGTACATTGCATATCATTTACTTCATTGTTTTAATTCTTTTTCTTGTCGTTGTTGTGCAACTAATGACACTTTTTCGGACTTTTATCTTAACTGAAGGAGAGAAAGACATCTCTGACTGACATTACGTAACCTTGTGAACTTGCATGTATTAAATTGCAACGTTTTAAGTGTCGCGGAGCTTCTGGTTCAGTACAACATGGAGGCTTTAGAACTATTCAAATCAATCACCCTTGTGCTTTTGACATTGTCTTTATCCTCTCTGGCGCAAGGATTTTCACTCACTCTTCTGCATACAAACGATAATCACGCGCGGTTTGAAGAAACAGACACCTACGGTTTCCTATGCTATCCTAAAGACGCTCAAGCGAGCAAATGCTTCGGAGGAATGGCTCGCAAGGCAACGATGATCAAAAAAATTCGATCACAGACGAAGAATGTACTTCTCGTTTCCGGCGGCGATGTCTTCACTGGAACTGTGTGGTATCAAGTTTATCGCGGAAATGCTACCAGAACGTTCATGAACGAACTTGGATATGATATCATGGTAAGTTTAGAATGACCTCGTTTTTGCTAAGCGGACCACGTTTATATTTTAAGTAGAGAACGATTACAATGCAGTTAAGAATGTTAATTTAGAAAAGAAAGTATAAATATATTTCACGGTGGAATAAATTATTTTTCACAGTTTTTCAAAGTTTACGCTCGTGAACTTCAGTTTTTGTATTGAAGCTTTCTTGCTATTCCTTACCGATGAATTCTAACCGAAGAACGAAGCAGCTGTATAAACACTGTTCTCAGAGTTGCACCTGTTAAAAAAAGTTGAGCTCTCTTACAAAGCTAGCTTTGGTACGTTATATTATTATGTTAGACATTGCTGTTAGCCATGCTTCGCTTCGCCTCAAATGCATATTCTTCGACATAATTACCGTTGTCATTACTGTAAGAAATCAGGCTACATTAACAATATTTAAAGAAAACTGAGAAACAAAACCCAAACCGTAAATCCACACGGGAAAAATTTCTTGTTCCTAAACACAACTTCAAATCGAAATTCCCAAAGATATCTGGCAAGATAGCCTTTTCTTCAAATGGTAGGTTTTCAATGTTAAACAACGTTTCGTACGTAAAAAAACAGACGATAAAAAATTGCATGCAATTAATGTCTTGCCTTCACACTGCCACTATCTATGTGCAACAAATTCTCTGATGCCCTTTTCGTGCTATGTCGTAATTAACGACTCAATTATTTCTTCAACAGACCCTTGGAAATCACGAGTTTGATGACGGCGTTGACAACTTGGTGTCCTTCCTCAGCCAGCTGAATTTTACAGTTGTGGTCTCAAATCTAAACGTCACTCAGGAGCCAAAGTGGCCCAGCACACCTCCTCTGATAGTCAAGTCTAAAGTTGTTAATGTTGGCAGTGAGAGAATTGGGTTTGTGGGATATGTACTGAAAGACACGCCACGGTAAGTTTTGTTAATGAGCTGGTTGCGAAAGGGTGGACTCACTTACACAAAATGTCAAGGCCACCTTAGGTATAAATCATCTCACAGTTTAAGAGCAGGGATAGGGTTTTTGATAAGCAGCAGTTTTGGCAGCAGGAAACGCTTGTAACGTGTGGTTATCATGGCGGGCATTTGCGACAATTTTCTTTCAGCTCCACCAATAGGGACTTTAAGATCCAACGACGCGGACGACAACAAGAACGTCAAAAACACAATAGGTTTAATTAGCAAAACAAGAACTTCGCACGTGCATCACACTTTTTTGTACATTTCTTTCCCGTTTTTGCACGACTACGACGTGAAAATGCCTAATTTCGCGTTTTATGGAGGACGTAAACAAGCAACGACGACATTTTATTTCTCTTTCTCAGCTTGAATACGGTCCCTTGAAATTCAGCTTCAGGAGGGTTCGCCTACAATTGACAAAGTAAGTGGGTAGGAATAATCACTATAAAGACTGAAAGAACGCAAATTCACTTGATAAGCGACGTTCTTGTCGCCGTCGCGTCGTTGGATCTTAAAGTCCCTAATGTCTCTGCAGAGCTGACGGTAGATTCGGATCCTAAGCCCCCTTTATTAGAGAAACTTGATTTTATATAACGCTGACTTTGCAAAAACTCAAGTGCGTCTAAAAACGCCAACACAGCTAGAAATTTACTTATTAACACTTAATCACTTTTAGTGTTACAAACTGTACTTGTTGCAGCTGAAAATGCTGGAAATTAATAGCAAGCTTTTGTGATTCGAGGGCTTTTCCACTTCTCGCACTCTACAAGAATAGGCCCTATGTAGCTGGCCATTCATGTGGTAGAAAACCGCCACGCTGGAGAGAAAAAGTTGCACTGGGACAAGACCAACGAAAGGCATACATAATTTTAAATGGTAATTTCCTTCGTTTGTCTTGTCCCAGTGAGATTTTGCTCTCCAGCATGGCGGTTTTGTATCACGTGAATGGTTAGCTGCAAAGGGCCTATTGCTAGCGATATGTTTGATTTCTGACCCATTCCCCGAGATCATGTAAGGGAGTCCTAAATCTGGGGCATATGCGAAATTCGGACACTTGCGACTTTGGAATCCGGAATACAGCGCAAGGAATCCGGAATCATACTAACGATTGCAATTCAGAATCCAAGACTGTCTTTGATAATTCCCTGACATTGGGCGAGATTTCTCATGTAGAATTTGTAGCACAGGCTTCGAACAGGCTCTATGCTTTCCGATCTTGAGCAAAAATCCAAATTCCAACTGAAAGATGCATTCTTCCTCTGAAATATAGGTTGTCGAAACCTGGCCCAGGGCCCAATATTAAATTCTTACCTGAGGTGGAGTCAGTGAGGAAAGCTGTGGAAGAACTGAAGCAACAGAACATCAATAAAATCATCGCCGTTGGTCACGCGGGTATAGAAATGGATATACGAATAGCCAAAGAGGTTGATGGAGTGGATATCGTGGTAGGAGGTCACACAAACACCTTTTTGTACACAGGTACTAAAGCTAAACTAAAACGTACAAAAAAGGCGCAACATTGCTGCCGCACGAGCTGAAAAGCAAGTTGCCGGGGCGCTAAAACGCGCAACATGTACAGATTTTGTTGCAAAAAGTAGAACTACCCTCTACTTTTGGCAAATAACAACTTTTTGCAACGTTGCAATTCCTAGCAAATTTTACGTCGTAGTGTTTAGTGACGGCTTAGAAATGTACCGAAAAGTGTGTTGCGGTTGTTTGTTTTTGTTTTTATCAAACTTACTGCTTTTCTGACGTTCCCGTTCCGTAACCATGCATCGTCGTTGCTTCTGGCCCTTTTTTATCTCAACAGGAGCAGCCATTTAACGCGTTTTCTTCACAACAATGTCCAGTGGTTAAGACCATCATCCACGAGCGACGCTTTGCATAGCTGAGTCGATCCACTAAAGAATCCAACCAGTGTTATTCGGACCATCAGCAATAACAGTCTCTTAAAACATGCTCATGAGATGTTTAGTGTTATACGAATTTTTATTACTCCAAATTTATGTTAGTAAATTGTTGTTTATAAAATGTCTGTCTTTCGGAAGGGTTTTCCCGGTATACCGGGATTTGACCAAAATACAGTGGGGATTCGGGAAACGTTAACGGGGTACGGGATTTGACAACTACCCGAGGGAAGCTGGACTCGCTAAAATTTGGGCATAGGATGGATAATTAAGAAACTAAACGATACTGCGGATAGCGATGACACAAGATTGGGATGCGGGGTTCTCGTGAAAAAGTAGGATGGGGAATCAGAATCCCCAGCACTAAGCGTTAAATGTGTCAAGAGTGTCTAATTGCAAACTACTTTCTTTGTTTCAATCAGGAGAGCCACCCTCAACAGAAATACCTTACGGTAAATACCCCCTGGAGATAAGGCCAAAGAGCAACCCACTGTCCAAGAAGGTGCTGGTGGTTCAGGCGTTTGCTTACGGAAAATATCTTGGGAATCTGACGGTTGATTTTGATGACAATGGCGATTTAACCTCCTGGTCTGGTAATCCAATACTGTTGGACAATTCTGTAGCCAAAGACCCAACGGTTCTGAGACAGGTTGAGCAGTGGAAGGCTGAGGTTGCTAAAGTTTCAGAGGTAAGGGCTGATGTTATTTTAAATTCTTTTCTGGTGATCTTTGCCAGTTTAGACCGACCGATATCTCAGAATAATATCACTTTTTATTGAAAACTGAATCATTGGATAACGCAATTCTAGAGCTCTGACTAGCTTAGCCATCTTGGAATATGAGCCATTATACTATGCTCTCCAAATATGTTAACTGTACGCGTTTGTTCAAAATTAAAAACAAGCTGAAAATCTGTTGTTTTTTACAAATAAAGTCGGGAACAATTCTCGATATTTTTTTGGCGTTTTTAATAAAACAATTATTCTACTCGCGTTTGTTGAATATGAGATGATTATAGCCAACTCGGCGCTACGCGCCTCGTTGACTCTCTAAAATCTAAAAAACAACGTGAAATAATGGAATAATTCTTAAATATAACTGACGCCGTGACTGAATAGAAAGTCCACTTTTGTAATTTAACACATGTGAAACCAAGCGCTCTGTAGATAATAAAGTTCTTTTGTTCTGTTCTATTGTGTTCGCAAACCAGACTACGAAACCTAAAACGTATATCTAACGTGTCTAACGCGATAAAGTATGATATCGAACGGTGGTATATTAGTGTAGCCTGTTCCAGGCGCTCATATGATAAGGAGAGAGCAACGAGAAGTGAGGAGAAATAACGAAGAGGAGGCGGGGTGGGGGTGTAGTGAGAGGGGGCAAAAGCCAAGCCTAAGTGGAGGAGATATTTAAGGAGAGAATCAGTATGGATCAAGAAATTGTCTTGTATTGCAGGTCCCAGTGGGTTCAAGCTTTGTTTTCCTGAATGCAACGAAACCAGGTTGCATGCTCAAAGAATGCAATTTAGGAAACGTTGTTACAGATGCTATGGTCTTCCATTACGCTAATCTATCAGCCAATGAAGAACAGTGGACGGATGCTAGTATTGCACTTCAAAACAGCGGGAGTATTACTACATCTATTGCCGTCAATGCACAAGGTACGGCAACAGGTGTCCTTATAAACACAAGCTATGTGCTTCGATTTAATCGTCATTTTTTTACGCTGGCTGGGATGTAACCTGCGAACGGCAGAGGTTTCTCCCCGCTCATCGGCACTGAGGGAGGTTTCGCGAAACGTCACTCAGCGGCGATGAGTGAGGAGAAACGTCTGCCGTTCGCAGGCTAGCTGGGATGAGAACTCGACGGATGTCAAGAGAAAAGGCGGACTACAAGCAGTCTATTTAATGTGATCAATGACTAAGGAAAGTAAGGTTGCTCAGTATACAAGTGCGCGATTTTAGTCTTCTTCTTTGCCAAGGAGACAATCAAACAAACTAGTTAAATCCTGAAGCATGTAAATGTCGCCCTACCTCTTCCCCAGGTGTCCTTCTCTGCCCGCATTGCGCGCTTGGTGTCTTATGACTGATGCACCGCCAGCCTTAACCTATTACATCCATCTCATCACCCATGACCCTCGAGCATTCTCCCATCCACGCGATAGTAGCGTCTGGTGACAGGGCACCAGATCGCTGCAGTAGCCAGCTTCAAGCGCCGGAAAATGCGCTGAACAAGTTGTTTTGGTTAACTTCTGATTGGCTAAGAAAGTCGCACGATATTCTTTAGACAATCAAAAATAGTAGCGATGCAAAATTAGTCTGAAATGTCTCACGTCTCTTTCCCTAACCGGTGGCGGCGCCCCCCCCCCCCCCCCCCCACGGGTTACGGGATGGAGACTTATGACACTTTAGACTAATGAAAAATCTAAGGAATCATTGATTTTCTGTAACTCCTCGTTGAAACAGGTCATATCCTCGAGTCAGCGCATCTAAACTCTACGGCTTATTTAAACACCCAACTTGCTGTAATTGTTTTAATTCGAAAGAAAATCTCTCTGAAGTTATTACCAACTTGCCTAGACCACAAAATATACATTTTTTTCCCTCTAATTTATTCAGATACGATTACGTATGGGCACATTTTAAACAGCTTCCCCTACAAGAACACGGTAGATCTGGTGGAATTGAAAGGAAAGGACCTGCTCAAGGTTTTTGAGCAAGTCGCATCTATGTACAGTAAAAGAAAGCCTAGTGTATCGTTCCTACAAGTTTCAGGTATACTATTATTTATTCACCACCCTGATAGAAATAGGATGTGCTTAAAGGATGCTTTAAAAGCAACCACGCAGCAATAACAGCGAAAGGGTCATATTAAGAAGTGAATTATTGCTGTTTCAAACTTCATCGCGATTATTCCATTCCGTTCATTTTGTCAAATTAGGCAAACTTTTCTGGATTTGAATTCTTAAGGCCGTATGCAACTAGAAAGAGAAAAAAAAGAATTGGTCGTCTATAAGGCCCCATTTATAATGAAGAAATCTTATCCCGGGAATTATCCCGGGTAGAAGGCCCTTACTCGTTCCCAGTCGTCTTTGCTAACACGCGCAGCGGGAGCACGGAGAGATAGTGAAAGATGACTGGGGACGAGTCAGCGCCTACTCGAGCTTCTCTGGGCGAGCCACCTTTTCATACATTTCCTCATAAAATTCCGCGAACCGTGTACATGAGAAACAAAAAGTTGGCTCGTCTAGAAGGGTGCTTGTTTGATAGTAGGCTCACCCTCTCTGTATAAACACTTGGGCTCGCACAGCAGGGTCAGTCAACTCGGTCAAGGCGAGACAATCCGGCAGAGTATGCGCAAGCGCTGTTGTGGGCAAAGGGGTAATTAAGACTCTTCTCTGATGTAAACGCTCCGCCGCTTAGGTTGACTTCGCTGGTGGTGACCCTCTTTCCCGGGACAACTTTTTTCTCCATATCAAGGGGGGTAACTTTCTTAGTAAACGTGAAATTAGCAAATTTCACCTCCTATTCGTGCAGTGACGAAATAGAAATGTACTAAAAAGCATGATGCACGTGCAAAGTTTCTCGCTGCCCATGCCGCCGCCGCAGTGGTTGCGTTCAACTCCACCATAAACGTCTACATAAACTGACTCCCACCTCCAATAAATAGGCCCGCATGTAAGAAAGGGATTCGATGTTCCAAGGACAGTTGTTAACGCATACTTTACTTATCAGGCCTCCAAGTAAAGTACGATATGACAAAGCCGAAAGGAAGCAAAGTAGTGGATATCCAAGTACGCTGCGCCAAATGCCAAGTCCCAGTTTATGAACCACTCGATCTTTTCGATGTTTACAAAGTAATTCTATCGTCCTACATGGCAAGGGGTGGAGCCGGGCTAAGTGTTATCAACGAGAAGAAAGTCTCCCATCGAGTGGGCAACATAACGGACGATGTTCTTATGATGAACTATTTCAAGGCCAAGTCCCCCATTATGACTGGAGAAGAGAATAGGATCACCTTTGTGAAGGAAGACGATAAAAAGCCCTCGGTATGTGGTGGTGGCGGAAACTTACAGGCTGTAAAAATACTTTTAGCTCTCGCTGTTTTTGCATGTTCAGTTGTAAAACATATTATCTAGTAAGTTGGCTCGACTGCTACTCCTCGCCATGAACAATGCACTGTTGAAAACTTAAAAACTAAATATAAAGGACAGTTAAAGTGACAGCAATAAAATAGTACAATTGCATGATGACATCATTTTACTACAACTCCCAGCATCCTTCAGTTTGCTGTTTTCTTGTGCAAATTGGGACTATTGTTCTTTATCCTCAGCGGGATTGAGAAATTTGAATAAGAAAGCAAAAACGAAATGAATTCTAGTAGTTGTAGTCAAATGTAGTCATCGTGAGAAAGGCCCACATCGGTTACTAACGTAGGTGAACTTCACCTGTAGACTAGACACGTAGACTACGCATTTAGACCACGCGTTTCAATTTTTGTAGCCTTGTGAGAAACAAAAAAAAGTCTGGTGTAGTACGCGTAAGTGGTTGGAGCGGCAGCCTGATTTCCAGTGCGCTGGACTCCAAATCGGGAGGTCTGGGTTCTAGCCCTGGCCGGGGTCATGTGTTGTTTTCTCCCCCTGTTGTTCAAATGGTCGATAGCGCATTCTACAGGATAAATCTCTATCCAGGCATGCGTTCCTCAAAATTGCCGAAAACGGTCCGGTCCTGTAACTGCCGGAAAGCAATTGTTGTTTACATTCAAGAAAGAGGTTTCAATAGTTTTTCATGATAAAACTATCAGTTAACAAAACAAAAAGGACTGGTTTGTTAGGTTCTATTGCTAACTTTGTTCATTGTTTTCCCAACCAATCCCATGACGTCTTCCGAGAGCTGCCTCGTCGCCGTTTGTCAGATATGACCCGCGCTTTTATTATTTAGATTTTGATTTAAATTTCCGTCCGAAGGGTTACCGGGACTTTCGAGAAACGCCCCCCTGCCCCCACTTGTTCAAAAGTTGGACACCACCGGATAGATCACTATCCAATGGATACGTATTACGAAAGCTAATTGCGATATCCAGTGGATAGCATTACCCACCTTTCGAACAACTGGGCCCAGAAGTATCAACGGGTACGGGCAAATTTAATGCTGGGGGTGACCCTGCAATGCACTAACATCCCGTGCGGGGTAGGAGGAGGTAGGACACGTGGAAATTTGCGCGACAGGTTTCTTTCCCAAAGTCCTTTGCGCGCGCCCTCTTTCACGCTTCAAGCATTTTTTTAACGGGTAGGTTCAACAAACCCAGGGACAGGTAAAAAGCGAACTAGATGCACATCAATTATTACATGATGATGACTTTTCTTGCCTTCGCTTTGTTTATTTGTTTATTTATTTTTTGTACTAAACAGACAGCTATGTTACATGTTTCAGTGCTTACATAACCAGCACGCGTTACATCGATCAGTGCTCAACTCTGACAACCGATGTGTGCGTAAAAAACGATACTGAGCAAGAGTGAAAGAATTATGCTGCAGAGTTTGTGAGTTAACCTTGAAGTTACAGTAATTCACAAACCGCGAATACAAAACAGAACTTTGCCCCCAGATCTTCTTAGTGTAAAACGCTCGCCACCAAGCACTAATCTACTCTTGAAAAAGAACCTTGAAAAAAGGCAATTCCACAAATGGAACTAAGGTCTGTTTCAAATAGTTTGCACGATTCTTGGACTCGCAGCAGCTATTAATCCACATCCATGAATAAAAATGACCGGTTTATGACGCTCCTGGTTCCAATTCTGCCGCAGGTGTGTCGAGTTCTTCATCATTGTAAATGTTCTCGGCCTAAAATAGGAAAATGTGTTGCGTTATGGAAATTACATGTATTACATTAGTTTATGGTGGTTTACGGTCATCTCGCCCCCAAAAGACAAATCGATTCTAATTGACGATCCTTACGTAGACCCACTCATACTCTTTACACTGTAAACACTTTACTGCGTTATTATCATTTTGCCATTTGTCAAAGTTTAAGCAAGAAGAAACCAAGGAAATAACGTAGGTTTTGTTTGACGCTCACCATTTGCCAAACTTGCATGATGTTGTCCTCAGAAACACTACAGAGTACCCAAGGTTCATTAGGATTCCATGAAAAGTCTGAAATCTTGGCTGTGTGACCACCATGAATAAACTAAGAAAGGAAAACAGAAAACAGGAGAATAAATAAGACTAGATCAAGGCAAATAAAAAATTCTTGACATAATGCACTACTTTAATAGCCCACAGAGATGAAGTCCAGTGTTTGGGACTCGATAAAACATAAACCACAAGTTAAACGAAAAACGTCCAATGCTTTTCTGTATTTGGGTTCAACAGTACAAGTAGAAGAGTAGCTCTTCCAGAACTTGATTTTCATTGGCCTAAATAAGCAGTAGCTTCGTTTGCTTTCAGGTCTAGATAGGGGTATTGTGTGGGTTAAATCATCCGTTGTTTCGTTCTCCAATCAAAGACCATATCTAGAGAGCTACTGACCTTCTCAACAGTACTGGGTTCAACATTACAGTTAATTTATACTATTACATGAGAAATTTCTGCCATTTGATTGGCTTGGAGCAGTGGTATTTTAGCTTAATTTAAAATACCTACATGAGAAAATTACAAACCTTTTGTGGGTAGTAGTATAAACAAATAATAGCATGATTTTTACGTGATATTTGGCATAAATACCACTCGTGATATTTCAAAATTGTCTCAAATTTCACGCGCCTATCTGCTTGTGAAATTACGTTAAATTAACAATTTTGAAATATCACAAGTGGTATTTATGCCAAATATCACTACAAATCATGCTATTACCTATACTAACACAACTGCAGCTAAAATATTTCAGCCAAGTTGTATCAGAGGCACAGTAACCGGGGAATCTGATGTACTAATTACCAGAAGTTCTGGTGGGCCATCCTCTGCATCTTCAGATGACTGTTCTTCACCAATTTTACTACAAGAGTCAATCAAAAAAAATTAATTAATTGCATTTTGAACCCTTTTTCCCAAAACATTGTACCCTGGATACCAGTGTTTTGTTTGTGTTTTTTTTTTCAGCCACTGAGTGCAGCAGCGAATCTTTCAGGGTCATCCGCAGGCCAATGCAACCAGAATCCGTGCGCGAAGCCTCTGACACCTTCAGTACCAATTTGAAAAGTGACCAACAGAAAAAAATAAGAAAGAAGAAAAGAGAAGAAAAAATGAGAAATCCCTCAATGCTGACTAAATAAAGCAAAACATCCCACCTTGTAAGAGGTACAAGAAAAAAAAATTTGTCAAACTACAAGAGTTTCATGTGAGACAAACCATCTTTCTGTTCAATTCACTCAAAAAGCAAATGAAGGAAGATGTGGGATGAAGCCTCAACTTACTTCTGATCTAAAATCAAATTCTCTTTTTCACTCACAACCATATAAAAGGCAAATGAATTAGAACAGCAATCTAGCAGTCCTCTAGCAGCACCCGGTGGCCTTTTGATCATGGGAGACTTGATCTAGCAGTTTATGAAGAGTGATTAAAGTTTGCAAGCAGGTTCTCTGGACTGTGGGTTGCATGGGAGAATATTCTACTTAACATTTTACAAACTTGAAATTCTGCATATGCTGCCCTTAAGAGTAAAACAGCAACATGAGCTACATGTGCAATAAAACTGTACCTTAAATCCCATACATGTAGTCTACGGTCTGTGCCGCTGGAAGCTAAAATTGTTTCATTATGAGGAGACCACTGCACCTGTGATCACATTAAACATAAAAAGGTTCGAAGAAACTCAATAAAAATGTTATTGCTGTATAGTTAATTTTGTCAATATTGCCAATTACCCTTCCTTAAGAGCTCTAGAATTTAACATTGGCGAAGAAAATACTTTTAAGTCATTATGATAACATCACAGCTTCTTGTCCAGCAAATTATACCTCATGAGTATATTATTTATTTCTAACATTATGAACAACAAAAATGAACTTGAGAAAAAACCTACTATTGCAATCTGTTCTAATCTACTTCAAGTTTGTCCACCTGTGCCTTTACAGCAAACCTGTACAGCATCAGTCAGGTTTTAAAACATAAAAATAACATTTTTTTGCGAAAAAAAGAATTTCCTGTCAATTTCAGAAATGGTCAGAATTCTTCTTATTACTGTATTGCTTTCAACCAACCACAAGTCAACTGTGTACATTCTCTTTTACAATAAAGTCAGTAAACAGCTTACCTGAAATATTTCATCTTTGTGTGATTCAAATGAATGTAGTTTAAGCTTGAGATTGCGTAGATCCCATAAAGCAACAGTCTGCAATGTATAGAATACACACAAACAAAAGCAATAAATATTACTATGAACCTGACGTGAATGGTGATTCTTTGAAGTTAAGTCAGCAGATCTAAAGCTAGTCTTCTGCATGCATCACACTTTTTGTACATTTCTTTGCAGTAGTTACACGGCTAGGATAAGAAAATAACCACTCTCATGTTTTAAGGTGGAAGCAAGCACAAGGCAACAATTTTCAAGAGCTGAACTTCAGAAAACTTTGCCACCATAAATGACAAATTGAATGAGATAGATTACCAGTAAGAGCAATGAAGTTTGATACTACAGAGCAAATACACCTTTTAAGTGATGTTTCAAAGCCATCACCAGTATGGTTGCTTAATTAAGCTCCCTCATGTATTTTGCATGTCCAGGTCATGTGAATTAGGTCCAGTCATTTGCAAGGAAAAGGTAGTAAGTAGTTCTTCCTCAGGTTATTTTTCTATTAGGACCGTGAGTACTGGTCTAGCCCCGGGAATTGAACCTGTAACTGGCACTGCAGGCCAGCACTCTACCAACTACATGTACATGTACCTATTGCAAGGGAACACCTTCACATTTTCTGCTCCAATGTTGAATGCTACATGAATTTGTATCAGATTTGTATCAGTGCTAAATTTTATTTTTTTTATTACCAGCTATATTGAACCTTACAGCTGTACAGAGATGTTGTTCTACCTTGTCTGCAGATCCTGTTGCAAGGATAAATTCACTGTATGGATTGAATGATAGACAATTTACCTAAAAAAAGGGTGATAAATTGGCATAATATTAGAATGATGGCCATAGGCTTCTGTGGAAAGCATTCAGGGATAAAAAAATAATTTTTGTTGAGGCAGCATTTGTAAACATAAGGAAGCAGTATAGCTATGTCTTCAGGACATCAGACTCCCAATCTGGCGGTCCCCAAGCCTAACTCTTCAGTAGGGATGTCACCAAGATTTCAAGTTGCTAGGCAAATACAATAAATAGGTGGGGAATCAAACAGCTGGGCATTTCTTTTGGTTCTATTTTCCTTCTATTTACCTAATGCAACCAGACAGTAGTCACATTCATAATAGCTGGGGGAAATCCCGGCCCCCAGCTCTTAATAGAGACCTTTAGATTCAAGGACGAGGACAACTACGAGTATGAGATTTGACTTCAAGTTTTTTCGTGTATTCTCAAAATATAGACTCCCTGGGAAGCTTGATTTTTCCATTTCTCACTACTAAGAAAAGTTGACACTGTTACCTTTAGTGCAGGACGTTACACCCTCTCCCGATTGCAAAATGATAAAACTTGTAATATATATAACATTTTGATAACTTGTTTTCGCCACTTCAATATTCTCACTAAAACTTGTAGTGGAGTGACGACGGCTACCACGTTTTCCTGCCAAAATGACGCTGGTTCACGGGCGAGTACTACTTAGTATTGAGAAAATCTTGTACTCGTTATTGTACTCATCTTAGAATCTAAAGCTCTCTTATGACAGCCCTGCTTCAGACATGCTGGTTAATAATCAACTAGTTTAGAACATGCTAGTTGAGGTTTTTAAACCATGTCATACTTGACTTGAGATTATTTTGTAGAAAGGGTTCATGGAATAAGGCCTCAAGTAACTCTGCAATGTAATGAAGTTTCTCTATACAATTTACAATAAATGTACATGGTAAATTGGGGGGAGAATTTAGTGGTTTATCAGAAGTCACTTAGAGCTTTGTTCCAAGCACTGCTATTATTTTGTTGGTACTTACTTCTGCAGTATGAGCATCTACTGTGTGAGTTGCTTTGGAGGCGTTGGTTGAACGTGTGTCCCAGCTGTGAAAAAAATATTAAAATATAACTTTAGTGAAAGCTACTGGTCTTGCTATTAATTCCGTAGTCATTTTTATAAAAAAATCCTAGAGCTAAAAATTAAATAGGAAAACGTTTTAATTGCCACTACATGGTAGTTTCACTTAGTTGTTCAACACTTTCAGTATTGAAAAACAGTGGCTGCAACTATCTTCCAGAAAAAGTTACTGTGTAACTCTGTTTTTACTGTAAGACTTGGCTCACATCAGACATACATCAGCTGCAGTACAGTTAACTTACATCATAAGCTTGTGGTCATCTGCCACTGAACCAAACAAACTCTCATGCAAAAGATGCCATGACACATCCTATGACAACACAGACACATTAGGGAAAAACCAAGAAACACAGACAAAATGCTAATTTCAAACATGCATGCATAGAGTACTAGGAAATAAAACTTGCTTTAAAGTTTTCCCTGTAGAAGTGCAAAAGGCTAGTAGTTTACACAGCAACATTTGATCTCATCTTGACGCCCTGTTTCAGTGTTCACTGAAACTGTCTCTCTAACTACACCCAATGTTTAATTAAGTACTGTGTTTTGCTTATTTGAAACTGTTTTGCCTTTTAAAACTTATAGATCAAAATACATAGAGGATATTACACGGTGGTGCAAAGATATGAATTTTACTTTCGAGTGGCAAAACAATATTTTACGAACGAGTGCAGCGAGTGAGTAAAATATTGTTTTTGCCACGAGAAAATAAAATTCATATCTTCAAGCCGCCGTGTAATGTCCTTTTTATTATATAGACAAAAAGACATTGATAAAATAATAGAGGGAAATGACCGAAATTACGTCATAGATAAACTCATGTGTGAGATTATGGAAAATAAACCACTCGGGTCCCGGATGTTGTTTTTATGAATTTTACAAGTGGTATATTTTCCAGTAAAACACTCGTGTCTATATAATAAATGTCGATAAAAACAAGCTTGAGGCAGCACTTCACTTCCAATATCGAGCCTCTAGTAATAATACTTCACTGGGTTTTTTATATTTGCTGAAAATGCATTCATTATAAAGTTTGTACCTCAACAACAGCTGTGTGTCCAGTAAATACTCTCAAAGCATCCATAGTCTTTGCTTCCTTGAATAAATATTAAAAATATAGAATGCATACAAAATAATAAATTTGTTCATTTTAAATGCAAAAAAACAATGCAGTCAGAGACGGTTTGTCCTTTATACAGTGTAGTTGTCTATCTACCAAAAATAAATGTAGTAAGGACATGCTATACCTTTGCAACAGTGCTAATATCCCAGAGGCAGACAGTCTGTTAAAGGAAAGAGATATCAGTGAATATGACTTATCCTAGTACAAAAAGCCAAATAAATGAAGCTTTGGCATAATGCACATGTACTAGATTAAAAAATGACTTATATCTAATTTTTATTTTATTTTATTTGCCACACAATAATTACAAAAAATATAGGAGAAGAAGAAAAAAAGGAGTGGCGGATAATGGTATGCTTAACAAAAGTAAATAAAACTAAAGAGTACAAGCAAGAAAACCCAACTGTTATGCAATCATCAAAATGTCCAAATATACAAAAAAGGAAAGCATTATCAAACCCAGTGGCTACCTATGGGAAAGAAATATCTTATATTTTTTCTCATATTTTTATTAGATTTTATTATTGTAACCATTAATCTAATTCACCTTTTGGTTGCGATTTTAATCAGAATAAACTATCTATCTATCTCGAAAGCAAATTACACATTAGCCAAGTTCCCACACTAAAACCCAAAGTAACTATAAGAAAGCTATTGGCCTACAAGGCTAAAAAAAAATTAAAAAAATCCTCAGGTCGCCTTTTGGCGACCAACTGGAGAAATATAGTCACCAGAGGCAAATTTTTAGTCGCCAGTTTGTTTAATGTAAATGACGCAGCTCATAGTACAGTTCAATCCATCAGATTTGATTGTTTCGGTATAAATTTGGAGGTAACCTGGCTTATAACCAAAGCAAAGCAAGCTAAGATAAAATGTTTGTTTTAACTTTACTCCCTTAATTTAGATCTAAATAATAGCTCTAGAAATATGGTCCCCAAAGCGGCAACTAAACCATAATTTTTAGTTGCCAAGGAGAAAATGTTAGTCGCATTGGTGACCGTATCAGTCACAATTTCGAGCCCTCTCCTAAGAATCACAATTAAGCATTTTTGTTTTACTCAGGAAAAAACAACTTCAGAAAAACATCCAGTCATGCATACAAAAAAGGTTTAAAGAATTTGAGTTTCTTGTAATATATTACATGTAGCTTGTGTAATGCCTCTCTGCAACAGAAAATACAGAGAGAACACTGACAGAAGTGTTCTATATGTAGCTGTTCACTTCAGCATAACTTACATAATCATCTGATGCACTCAACAGATTTCCATTAAGATTGGGATTCCACGACAGTCCATACCCTTCTTTGGTATGGCCCTTCAGTCTTATATCAGGTCGACACTCTCCATTGGGATCTAACAATAAAAACAAACATAAAAAAACCTGAAACCTTGGTGTGGGATTCTTGGTAAGAGAGTACAGTATGTCCCTCAAGACTATGACTGGGTAAAATATCTTAAAATTCAAACCTGGTTTTGAAGGGTGTTTTGTGTAGTCAAAAACAAGGACATCTGCTGTTGGTGTCTTGGTTGCAATGATACATGGGTTTTGAGGCATGTACCGTGCCCTAAAATAAAGGAAATGAAGGTTAAATAATATCAATAATAATAATAATAAAGGAAATAAAGGGAGATGTAAAGAATCAACAATAAGAGGACACAGAATAATACTTTATTCATATACATATATGCACATAAACATGATACATGATACATATTTGAAAAGGTGGACTGCAAGGTTATCCCTATAAAAGGTCCCCTAACTGAACTTTAAAATATCAAAAAATAATAAAAAATGCACGTAAAAATCATTAGTGCAGCAGGGTTCGCAAATACGCCAAATTTGGCGTATTTTACGCCAAAATTCTTCAGATGACTCCACAGAGGTTACGGAGGGAGTCACTTCGACTCCAGAAATTTTCGGTAACAAACAGGGAGCCACTTCGACTCCAGAAATTTTCGGTAACAATGACAGTTTTGTCCTTACCTTTTTCGCAACAAATACAATTTACGTTAATTGTAAACGTTGTAAACCTTAATTAAAACATCAAAATTAAAGAATTATGCTGCACGACAAAACAGGAGGAGGGTAGATTACGATCAAAGTTTACTCGATGACCGCCATCATGGATTTGAGCTTTCCAGGTCAGTGGACCGCCACAGCTACTTCGTGTATCCTTCATGATAGTGTATACATGCCAGGACGACGTGCTGAAAAGTCTGAAAATGGCTTTTTTCGTTGTGATACTTGACTCCAAATATTCCAAAATGACTCCAAAATTTGTGAAGTAGAAGTCACAGTGACTCCACTCATCAATAAAATTTGCAAACCCTGGTGCAGGTACAAAATGGTATAGTGCAAACTGTAGGAATGATATTTAAAATGAAAATATATACAAAATATGAGCTACTGTGTTACTTGCTTATGTAAAGAAACAAATACAGTGTGTAAAGAAAGTCAGTCTTACAGCTTGACCTGGCTACATGTAGCATGCACTAGACCATGAGTCATTTTAACTAGCTAGAAAAAATCTGATGAGCAACAGTTCTCTGCAATTTGAATTACCCATAAAACTTTACTTGCCCATCCGGCAAGTTAAGAGCAGCATTCACCAGCCCAATAGCAAAATCCACCGCCCCAGGCTGTCAGACACTACTTTCTTTGGACACTGAAATAGCAATGTCTCACTTTCTGGAGTTGGATAATTTACCTGTTAACTTCTCCTTCATGGTTGATTTTAATTTCTATTTCAATTTTTCCACTTACAGAACCAAAACCACCAAACTCTGCAAATAAAAACATTAGACATAATGTGATACTCTATAAAGAAACTTTACTTGGCCAAGCATGCCTAATGTTAAGTACAGCATATGTATGCTATGCGGCCACAAAACAACATTTTTACTTACTCAAAGTTGATACCGTGACAGTTAACTAGTTAACAAGAGAGCTAGGCTGCGATCAATCTAAAAAGTTGTTTTGGACTTTGCAAGACAATCTTAAAATGCAAGCTGTTGTACCTTGCTTATCACTATCGTAGTGACTCGTGTCCAATTGTGAATCATCATGAGGAACTTGAACACTTGCTATCACCAAGTGGTTTTGTTCGTCTGATCTATAAATAATTCAAATACATGAGTATGTCACAAGGCCAAGAGCATAATGATTATTGTTGTCTTCTTCAAGGCAGTAACATGTAAAACAAAATTGAGCTACATACGTATGGGTTCCAAGAATGATCCTGTGTACAGAGTAATCCTTTCCCTCAGGTCTGTAAGAGTACAGTGAAAAGATAATTCAAGATAATTTATTGTTTTAAGATTATCAGAAGATAAAAAATAAAAGGACTTCCATTACTTTTAAATTATGGCCTTGTAGTCAATGTACACTTCCTGAGACAGCAGCCTTGTTGAAACTAATGCAAGTCCTTAAATTTCTTTATTCGAGGGGAAATTAATGGTCATAAGGTAAGCCCATTTTGAAGGATACCTACTTTGGTGCCTTTTGCGGGGATACATTTGCATTGCCTGCTCATTAGCCACAGGTGTCATTTGTGTTGAAAAAGATAAGTGCAAGGTTTGTAATTTGAAGCAGTCACCCCTGGAGATTTGGCTATCTGCTTGGTCACTTGGCTGTCTCCCTGTGGTGGCTGTTGCAAGAGGTTTGACTGCAATTTGGTCTGCATTATTTTGTGATGATCAGGATTGGAATCAGTAATCTGCGATCACTTGGGCCATGATGTATCAAAGGGATCAATGAATCTGCTCTGGTAGATGATTGATCACCTCCTTTGGTAGAACCCATTAACTCGAACTCAGACAACTCAAACTCCCCGCTAACTCAAACTTGGATTTCACCAACTTTCCAGTCATTTTAATTGGTTAACTCGAACTCAGATAACTTGAGTTCCCCGCCAACTCGAACTAAATTTCTTTTCCTTTGATCAAAAAGTCACTGAAATTTACCCTGATAACTTTTCTTCATTAGCTCTTCTTGTTGTATACGAGTAACAACCCTAAAACTTACACTGGTCAACACTAACGCAAATTGATTTTAACTGTGAAACAAACAGATCACATTTTATCATAAAAAATGCCTAATCATGTTACAGTTTCTGATGAAATAATTTAAATTTGCACTGCACCATTTTATAAGTGCTGAAAATCAGTAACTACTGAAGCTTATTTTTAACATGGCAAATTGAATTTTGCAATCGACCCCGAAGTTCCGCTAACTCGAACTGTTTTTCATTCCTTTCACAGTTCAAGTTACCAGGGTTCTACTGTTCTATGATCTGAGTGATCTCCAATCAATCATCCTGACACAGATCACTCCAAAGAAATGTACCTAATTGTACCACACACTGTCAAAACGATTTGTGTAACACCATTTTTTAAGGGGGGGGCTAATTTCTTAGGCTTGCAAACACAATAAAATAAGATCTCTTCAAAAATCAAAAGCAATAACATTAATCGCCTGAAAGGTTGAAACTTACGAAGTACGAACTGGCCCAAGGTAACACAGACAAAAAAGGTTGTAGGTCACGACAAGTCACGATGAAAACATTGTAAATTAAATCGGATTCGCAGAACGATCGCGGCTACATATATAATAATTTATTTGAAATCTTTAAAAAAAATCACTTACTTCCTAACATCAGGAAGCCATTGCACGGTAAGACTTGGCCATTCTAAAGCATGTGTCATCACCAAATCATATAAAAATGGCGTGTTCTTTTTCCAGATTTTGTATTCTTCATTGATGATCCTTTCTTCCACCGCATCATCGAAAGGTTCTTCGCAAAAAAGGAAATACAAATATATCATCATCGCAGATTTATTCATCAAAAAAAGACTAAAAAAAACCTTACCGTTTTCTTTCGGTGATCCAGACATGCCAGAACAATGTGAAAGTTATTTTTCCTCGTGGCCAAGCTGACAATTACGGCAAACAAAATGGCGTGCGTATTCCCCGCCAAATTCTAATATCACGTGGTTATAGCGGGCCAATCAGGCACATTTTTGACGATAACCGCATTTCAGTGGCCAAACATGACAGAAGATTCAGTTTTCTCACATGAACATTTACCCACTTTATTTCTTATATATTCATATTTTAAATCTATTTTAATATTTTTCCTTTCTTTTTTTTACGCGACACCATCTATGTAAATGGTACTGCGAAATAATAAAGGATTAAATTAACTACAAAAACCGTGGACGAAGATCCTGCTAGTTGTAAACGTTGGATCTCTAAAAAAGAGTTCTAATCAGACTAATCAGCCAAAATATAAAGAACCAAGAACGAGAAGTCCAAAGATTAAAAAAACTAAAACAAAACTACGTGCAAACAGTCGCAACAACTCCCTTTGGCTGTCGATAAAACTCGAAACACGGAACATTCCGAAACCTTCCGTATGAAAAATTGTTATACATAAAAAAAAAATTAATATAAAAATTAATAGAATAAAAAGCCAAAAAAGTAAAATAAACAAACAAGTAAATAAATTAAAATAAACTATTGTCATCTCCGAAATTGAAAGATATATATATATATTTTTGGGGGGGCGGGGGGCCGGGGCGGCCGGGAGGTGTTGTAACAGTTCCATGCAAATTACAGTACTGGGTAAAGTCTCCCCTCTAATTAAAAAAAGTCTTTAAACTAGTAGCTTCCAATCGAAAGTGAAGTGCTGCGAGTAAAGCATGGCATTTCAAATAGTTTGAAGTTTCAATTGCAGTGTGTATTTCGATTGTTGATATTTTAGGTGCATGCTCGGGGGGGTACTCCCATACATTACCCGGTTATGTGCCGCCCAACGGGGTCGTGATTTTGGAGCTCCTGATTTAGAACGGGGTGTCCATTTCAGAGGCGTTTTCTAGAATGGGGTATAAAAAATTGTGGATCACGGCTTTATCTTCTGCTTAAAATTGTTGCTGATTACGAAGAATCATTTATTTGATATATAAGTCGAACAAATAAAGAAATATCTTTTTAAAAAAACAGGGCTCTTTCAATGTACAAACTTTCCAGAATGGAGTATAAAAAATTGGCCCATTTCTAGAATGGGGTATCAATTTTAGGGGAATTTTTTTAGAACGGGGTGCCAATTTGGAGTCCCGGGCGGCACATACCCACCTAGGGGGTGCATGTAACGCAGCACGACACGTTGGCGATCGATAAAAACTAGCCTGAGTATCAGGCGTTTCTGGGGAAAAGGGGAAAGATGGAAGCGAAAAAGGGAGAGAGCTGAAGGAGAGAAACGCCCTTCCTTTCTCTTCTCTCCCTCCCACCTGCCCATCTAAAATCTCCTCTCCCCTAGCCCCTTAGGAAGGCCTGATACTCAGGCTAGATGAAAACTGGTCAGTGTAAAACGCAGACTGCGGACTGCGGACTGCAGACTGCGGACCAGGGGTAAAATGCAGACTGAATGTAAAATGCAGACTACAGACTGAGAGTAAAACGGAGACTGGGGTAAAATGCAGACCGAGCATAAACTGTAGTCGCGGAAGGGTTTAAGGGCAAATAAAATCCCGCAAAATACACGTCAACAAACACTTACTTAACGACATATATCTGCTTTCACAAATCCAGTCATTCCTCTGGAACTTCGTCGACGACCCAAAAACATAATCGCAATCTTGAACCTTTTTTTTCCGTCCGAGCATGGATAATAGATATACTTTACTTTCTATATCCATTGTCCGAGAGACCTCAAGCTCCAGTTTTCGATACACGTGACCGTGAATTGGTACAACACGATGTTTACGCTTAAATAAAAGCTGCTGACCCAAAATACTGTACAGAAAGAATTATGGCGAAAAAAATGGGAGTAAAACATTCCAACAAAGAAAGATGTTCTGCAGGAAATTTGGATGACCTTCTATGAAAGTATTGCAAATCAAGGTAGGCGGACGTAAGCTGTTCGGACGTTCATTGAAACTTCTGGCGAATGTGCAATGTACTTCGACAAGGAAGGTGTGTACAAGGTGTGTAACCGATCAATCAATCAATCAATCAATAATCTTTATTTATACACGATAAGTATTAAAGCGACGCTTCGCTTGTGGGGTCGTGTCTAAATAATTAAATAAGATAACTAATGAATTAGAAAATAAATAGGATATACACCAGCTAAAATTATATAGCTACTTACTACATACAAGTCTAAAACGATAAAAGCTTAAAATTCTAAAGTACAAGGTGGTACTCTAGTATCGACTAATTATTAACACTAATTATACTTAAAATCTTCCTCCCTTCTGGTTAATGTTTGAGGGGAGATACAGTCGAAATCTAGGTGTAGCAGAGTCTTTGACCGTCTTGCCATAATCGCATATTTCTTAACATTGTCTATATCTTCATTGAGTTGAGGAACCAACGTGTTCCAAACTATTGCTCCTCTACGAGCTACGGAGTTCCTCATGTAGTTGGTGTTAAAACGAGGGACATCAATTTTCAGTTTCTTCCTAAGTTGATATCGCTTGATGTTATCATTGTTCTTAATAATAGCTGACATAGCGTCTGGAGTCAGGTTATTGTGGATTTTATACATAAGCTTAGCTAAGCTAATTTTATACATAAAGGCTAAAGAAGACCAATTAGCCTTTTTCATAACATCTGCATTAGATATCTCCCAAGGTAGCTCAAAGATAATTCTCGCAGCTCTACAATGCAGTGCTTCTAATGCCTTAAAACCCTCCTTATTTGTGAGGCCTCCCCATACTGATATACCATATACAATCGACGGCATAATAACTCTAAAATACAAGTCTAATAACATATTCTTTGGAAGAAATTTGCTACGTTTTAACAAGTTTAACTTATCAACAAAGCTGGCTAATCACCTAGCCTCCAAAGCAGGCGTATTTTGCTGTGCGATCGATTTGGACTTTCGACTGACCGAGAGTTGGGGCGAGTCAAAAAATGATTCAATACAATAAAACGCCTGCTCTAAGGCTATAATTCACATTTGTGGAGAAGAAGGAGCACAAATGTTTAAAGAGTCTGCAGTCGATCTTAATTCCCTTTTACCCCTGGTCCGCAGTCTGCAGTCTGCAGTCCGCAGTCTACGTTTTACACTGACCGATTAAAAACTGAACTTTGAACCAAAATAAGTGTTTGTATCAAGCTAGCCTCATATTTTTTTGTATAAAAGTCCGTGAGAACCAATTAGCGTATTATTTGTCTGAAAGCTGTCCACGATGAGGTGTAGCGCACGCGAGCGATGTGTGAGTGAAAGAGTGAATTTCCAATCGAGTTCAATATTAAACTGGTTCATTACGATTCGCGAGCATATCAAATCATCTCAAAAATACGGTGATTTACATACATGCATACATACAAACATCAAGTGCACGTATTTACGTCAAAACGCAGATGTATCAGGCACAGGCAACCTAGGCTGGTCACGTACGCTACGCAACCTGACTGAATTAGTCTGCTGAGAAGCCAGGAGATATGCATGTTAGATGGGGACTGTTTACAGTCCCCTATTTTTGCCGACTGGTTGGAAATGTAAATCGCCGCCATGCTGGTTTCTAATGCAAGCGGAATTTTCCGATCCGCTGAATTTCCGGGTTTTCCATACAAATGGTAAGCGTTCAAGCGCTCATTGCTGAGAGGTTTGTTGACATCCGAATATGGCGCCTAGAAACTGTGAAATGTGCTCTGAAGTTGAAATTTTCTTCATGCTGTTTTTGGTGTTATGCTTTTTTCATACATTTGCATATGCAAGAGAAATATACGTTTCGCCGAACGGAAGTGATTCCGCCAATTGCACCATGGATGCGAAGTGTACACTCGACCGAGCTTTACGACTCGCTTCTGGTTTTACTTCAACTTCAATGTTGGCGAGTAAAGGAAATTACTCGCTTAAAACAAGCCACATTTTCACCAGGATGACTTCCTTTAGTCTCATTGGAAGTGGTTTCCGTAATGACGTTCAAATAACTTGTGAACCAAATGTAAGCCTCGCATTTTCTCTCAGCAAAAATATAACTTTGGAGGGATTGAAGTTTAGAAAGTGCGCGGGATGGCATCGAAGTACGGTGGGAATAGAAAAAAATTATCCAAATCTGAGGGGCGCAAAATTTAAGGCCGCCTTGGATTTTCGATATTGCAGGAACCTTCGGATGTATAATGTTGAAATTTCGTCATCTCCAGGTCTCGGAGTTAATTTGTATGATGTCGGGGGCGTTGTGAACTTCACACATTGTTTGTTTGCGGATAATTTCATTTCAAAAGAAAGAATGCACGCTGAATGGGAAGATGTAAGTAGCGAGAATGGAAAGTACGTGTACTCAGGTGGCGGCGTTTACGTTATATTAAATCCATACGCTTACGTTACAATAAATGTAACGCCTGGCGAGCATGACTCGTATCAACACAACAATATCTACGAATTTTCAAGCTGCCATTTTCTCAGAAACAAAGCTTTGTGGTTAAACGCACACAGAACGAACGAACTGGACACACCGGAACTTCCATTCAGCCGTGGAGGAGGGCTAGCTATATATTTACCAGACAAGGCAAGTGGGTGCCTCATCAAAATCCGATCAAGTGTTTTTGCCAGTAACGAGGCATCTTGGGGTGGAGGCCTTCAGGTTGAAATGAGGGGAACAACAGAGAACAATTCTTTAGAAGTAGAATCAAGTGTGTTTCGAGAAAACGGCGCTTTGTTGGATGGTGGAGGTGCCCGTATAGGAAACTTGCCAGAAGAGGGTGTCCATCTTCGTATAAACCGATTCAAGATGACCAATTGTTCATTTGAAGGCAACACTGCAACATTTGGAGGGGGGGCGTCACTGTATGGAACAACAATTCCCCGGAAGTGTTTCATTCAAACAAATCCGGCTGTTACACAGTTTTACTTTCATGGATGCAACTGGATGGAGAACGTGGGCAGTGTAGGGGCTGCCATTGGTGCATATCTTTACAACAGAAACGAAGATCTTATTGGGCCGGAAATCCCTTACCGCGTTTGCTTTCAGAATAACACTTGGTTTCGTTTCAATAGAGTTAACCAGCTTCAGCTTAATCTGACAATTGGGCAAGGAACTCTGTACAGCTTGCAAGTGCCTCTTATATTCAAAGGCAATGCGCAGTTTGTAAGTAACACCCAATCTGCATTAGTTCTAGATGGGTCAACATTGATGGTCTACGGCAGCTTGCATTTCATTAAAAACACCGGTGTTAGGGGAGGGGCGATAGCCATGTACGGACGGTCCAGAATTCTTTTGCAAGATAAAACCTCTTCGTTAACATTTGAAGCCAATAAGTGTGACGACAAAGGTGGGGCACTGTACATTGAAGCTCCAGGGGCCCCTCTGGTAAGCTTTAACGCCACTGGTGCAGCCAATGAAGCTTGTTTTTTTGGGTATTCTAATTCCTTAAAGGATTATGACGAGTGGAATACAACTGTTGTCTTCAGAGATAACAGCGCATCCTTAGGCAAATCAGTGTACGCCACAACACTAAAAAACTGTCGACGAGCGGGTGAGAGTCGGCAGCATAATAATGTACTGAAATGGAAGTTTGTCAAGTTTGTCAACTTGCCTCCAAATTCAACCTCCCTTTTGCAGGAAGTTGCAACAGAACCAGTGGACATGGGACATAATGAGAGTGATTGGGAGGTACCCCCTGGCGAGGTTTTTGACGCAACTGTTCAATTGTTTGACGAGGTTGGAAATCTCATCCCAGGAATTGTTGACGTCAGTGTTAAAACCTCTTCAGTTCAGCTCGACAACTCTTCGCCACTTTTTCTTGCCACTGGTGGCAAAATTTCAAGTATTATCTTGCGTGGAGAGATAGGAAGCCTCTTTGATGTGAAAATGAGTTATACAGGAAGCCAAGTTCTAGAGAAAATGGTGGAGAACGTCACACTGAAGGGTTGTCACGCTGGATTTAGTTTTGATAAGGCAACTTTAAAATGTGAATGTATAATGGCTAAAGGAGTATCTTACTGTGACAATGATGGGAAGACCGTTTACATAAAAGGAGGGTATTGGGCTGGAAATGTCGATGGAGAGTTTGCCACCTATTTTTGTCCTACTGGATATTGTAACTCTTCAACCGCCGACGTCTCTCAATATAAGTACATCGAAGGTTTTGTGTGCAGCGAGTCAAGAAACCAGAGCAGTGTTCTCTGTGGGGAATGTAAGGATGATTACACTATTTCTTTTGGAAGTCAACGCTGCGTAGAAGCCTGTCCGAACTGGCATGTAATATTTGCAGTACTGGTTTACCTCGGCTTCCTTCTCGTTGTTGTGGGTGTGATGCTAATTGACCTCGATATTGCTTCAGGTTATCTGAACGCTTGGTTGTATTCATACCAAATCATGAAGTTGCTGACACCCGATGGTTTTGAATTTGACCCAGTTATCGAATTTGTCATTGGTTTTACCAATGTGCACATACACATTGGCGATCACAGTTTCTGTTTTATCAAAGGTTTGAACGATGCCGATAAAATGTTGTCACTGTCTCTCATTCCCCTCCTTGTGTTGGTAACTGTGGGTGTGTTGAAGTCTTTCGTGGATCGCTACCCCGACTGCACGTTTAGCAGAATGGTTCTAAGACGAACTCCTACGGCTCCGTATCGCGCTGTATGTACCATTTTTGTTTTGTGTTATACAAATATCACAAGAATTTCCCTCTCAATTCTGCATCCTGCCAAAGTTGTAGGTACCACTTTTCTTTATGATTACGGAGGATACGAATTTCTTCATGGAAGGCACCTTGTATACTTTGTCATTGCCATGCTTTACATTATAATTATTGTACTTCCATTTCCGTTACTTCTGTTGTTTCGTCCGACGCTGACTAGGTTCCTTCGTCCAGTATTCGATCTCCATAGATGGGACCTATACCTAGATGCATTTCAATGTTGTTTTAAGGATCAATATCGGTGGTTTGCGGCTTTCTATTTTCTCTGCCGAATCGTGATCTTGTTGTTTTACACTTACCTGCCAGCTAATTCTGTGAAAAGAGTTGTGTTGGAGGTCACCTGTATCTTCATTCTCTCCATCTTTGCGTCTTCGAAGCCTTACAGGGGACCCAACGACGTTAAACAAAGCATGGAAGGGAACAACAGCAAGACGAGCGTTAAAAAATCGGACGAGGAACCCAGTGAAGTCAAACAGGATGACCCAAGCAGCAAGTCGCGCAGAGGGGCAAGAGGAAGGAGGAATGAGGGAGAACGACGAGGACATAAGGACGCTAGGCAGGGGAAAGGAGAAAGCAGTTATAAGTGGATCAACAAAATAGACATACTGCTTTTGACAAACCTCTCTCTTATCACTGCAATCAGTTCACCACTTGCCACCGACGACGACCAGGTTTTGAAAACAGTTGTGAGAGTTTTGGCATGGGTTCCGTTGGTACTTTTGTCCGCCTTATTGGGTTGCCGAGTACTAGAAAAGTGTTATGAAACAAACTGCATCTCTGATCAGGAGGATGAGAAAGCTACACTTCCCATGTCTGAATTGTCTGATACTGAATAAATTTGAAATTACTAGTTTCCATTATCAGGAAATGAACTGATTATTTCACATTCTTCATACTTTACTTTTTGCAGATCTCCGTAAAGTGTAATCTTACGGTTCTATTCCTGGTCATAAATGTTATATGCTTGTGGATTTCTTCTCTTCTTCCCATTCAATGTTGATTTCAAGTAGACTTTGTGCAAGCACCCTGTGAAACCAACATTGGGGGACGTTGATTGGAACAACACTTGTACTCGTACAAAGACAAAGTGTCTGATCTTGTGTTTTCCGAAAGTCTTTCAAGTAATTTAGTAAGACTGTGGTTGCAGCTCACATCGACAGAATGAGTATAACGATGTTCTCTGTAATCTGTTTAGAAAACGTAAAGATACCGCAAAAGAACAACTTTCAGAGAAATGCTAACTTCATGCAAAATAACTCCCGTAGAAGACTAGTTGAAGGAAACTAACTCCAAAATGTAACGAATCTATTTACTGTTTATATGTTTTCTCCTGCCTCAGTCGACTTTTAATTGGAGAACTTTGAGTAATAAATACTTTCTATAGAAGGTTGTTAGATTCACTCTACACGGAAGTTCCCCAGCTTTCCTTGATAATCAATTTAAGAAACAAGAACTGCCAACGACTCTGCCCTTTAGAAGTCAAAAGGGCAGAGTTGGCGGCAGATTTAACACTAAGCCGATGCACGTAAATTTGTCGAAGATAACACAGAAACAAACTGAGCGCCTCGAAATTTATGAAAGTATCTAGAAAGGCCTTTTGTAGCCATTCACAACTGAAGGTTGTTTTGTAATATCACTAAATGGTCAGGCAACGGAAGTAAACATTGCGTTCTAATTCGCTACTCTCAAAAGAACGTAAATAGACCATTTCCGAGTCCCCCTCTGTATCAAAACGAGGTTAAGTGGCGGCTCAGCCTTTGATATTGAAATGATTTTTCATTCTCATGCAAGTAAAACTAATTTTCACAAGAAAGGTCGTGCGCTTGCCCTCATTTTGAATGTGAGTGTTTTCAGAACTCGGAAGTAGCCTATTAGGCTTTTTCCTTTAGAAAATGGTAAGGGCGGCCTTTCGTTTTTTAAGGGAAAGAGCCTGGGAATGAGGCTGACCGAGCAGGGCTTCTGTGTTTCAGCTATAAGAACGGTGATTTCGGCGCGCTTTCTGTAACGGAGCGAAGCTGCGCCGCGCCGATCTCGAGAGTGGAGCCTCACATATCGGATAGGTTCTGTGCCACACTTTGGAGCAGTAAGGGCAATTACCATTGGAGCTAGTTCTCAAGTTGTGAAGTGGTTTTCCTCATACCTTGAAAGTCGGCATCAAGTCACATCTGTTTAAAACTGCCAGTCGACTCAACAAATGGTTCCTGTTGGAGTACCCCAAGAAAGCATGCTTGGGCCTCTTCTTTTTCTAATAGGGAGCTTACGAATCGACGACTTTCGCACGACGACGCCGTTGGATTGCGTGACATACCTACTGCGCATGCCTGTCTTGGCACTTGCCGGCGTCGAGCAAAAGTCAACGACGTTGGTAAGAGCGATTTGCCGGCGTCTTAAAGAAAGCAGGACGTGAGGTTAGTTTTCAAAGTTTTCTAGCGATAATTCACGTGTTTTTGCCAGAAAAATCAAAGTATTATATTAGTAACATGTTCTTTACGAATGTCTTTGACTTTTTTTGTCTGTTTTCGTTCAATTCTACCTTCTATAGCCATGGCAACTCATGAAAGCGCTGGCGAGGGCACGAAAAGGTATGAATGAAAAGTTGATTGCTGTATGGACATCTTTCTTTTTAATCACACTACACTAAAGTATAAGACATTTTCTGGTGCTCATTAAATTTGAAAGGACCGAAAAGTCGCGTATCTTTTTTTTTGAGTTGTCACATTAACAGTAAGAAACAGAGCCGAGTTGGCTATAGCTGGTAAGTTTACATACTTCGCTGAACAAAAAAAAAATTTCTTACCCTGCCAGCTTTCAAAACAATTTTAAAGTCAATGAAAAGTTTATTTTTACTCCTTTTCTCTTGTTAAGAGGGATCTTATAGCTAGCTTGGTGTTGTAGAAACACGCAAACTTTCCTTGGCTTACAGCTGTGTTTGCTTTTCTGCTCGCTGTGCGAACTGATTTTATTGTTTTTCATTTTCTATTGTGTTATTTTCTTAAGCTTGTGAGACAATCGACCAGCGAGTGTGATCTCATAGATAAATAGCTAGCGGAGAAACGTTACCTTAACAGTTAGCTTAGTAAGTTAGTGATTTAACTGTTCAGTAAATTATATATATATATTTTTTATAATTTTTTTCACAGAATGCCGAAAATGAAGTGGTCAGTTAAACATGACACCATATTTGGTCGCGAACTCCTTAGTTGGGAACTATGGAAGTACCGTTCAGGCACCAGAGAGCGGGGAAACTGTTTAGACGAAATATGCAAAATTCTGAATAACATCAAAGAGCCCCAATTTTGCGTTTCGCAAAAGGGTTTGAGGGACCGCTTGAAAATCCTGGAAAGGGATTCCAAGGCCAGGAAGAGAGAGGCCGAGAGGGGCTTGGGAATTTCCCCCGAATACCGAGAAATAGATCAAATAATGGAAGACTATATGGAGAGAAGAGAGGAGGAAGAGAAGACCAAGGAATCCCGCACTGATGTGGATCGAAACAAGGCAGATCAAGATAAAGCAGCAGGCGAGGAGATGAGGGAGAGAGCCATGGAAAGGCTGGCTCAGACTGAGAAGAGAAATGGCAAAGATGAACCACGAAAAAAGCGCCAAAAAAATGGTGACACCCTTGACTATCTAAGGGAGGCAGCGGAGAGGGACTCTCAGTTAAGGCGAGATGAGCTAGACATGAAGAGGAGGCAAGACGAAGCTACAGCTGCTACCCAGCAAGCATTGTTCACTCAGCTGCGGGACCAGCAACAGTTACAGGTGCAGCAGCAGCAACAGCAGTTTATGCATATGATGCAAATGATGCTTAACAGCCAGCAAGCGCAAACACAAGCAGTCATTGAACTCTTAAAAAAGGGACCGTAGTTATGATCGGAGTAGTTATTGTTCAGTTTTCTTGTAAACACGCAACTTATTTTTTCGTTGTTGTTTTTGGTTTTGTAATATAGCATGAACAAGCAACCTTAGCATTCGATGTTGATTTTCATCACTTTATTGCACGTAGATGTTCTGGCACGCGTGTTAACACTACTATTGGCTTTACATGTGTTCTTTTTTGAACTTGAGTTCTACTACATTTCAAATTAAACCTTCAAGCGACTAGAGTGTTTATGTTGTATAACTGGAGTATCACAAGTATATCTTAAGCACATTATATCAAATGAAGTATTCCTCTAGAGTTGGCGGATTAACACCAAAATACTCTGACGTAACAGAACCGTATAAAATGCTTCGTGCATTCTGCATTAATGCACATGTTACATACATCTTTCCTACAGCACTCAATCCGATTTTCAGATTCTTTTTAAAATCTAAGAACTTAAAATAATTGACAATATCCCCGAATATCCACTCGACGGAAGAGCGAACTGTGCTCATTGAGGTGTTAAAATCTTGTTGAGCTGGGGTCAGGACTGCGCCTTTATAGGGCCTTTGTAGGTGTGCACGTATCGGATAGGCGGGGTCACCGTACACGCAGAGGGGAAGGCCAGTTACGGGGCAGTTGGAAAACCTTTGCAGTTCCTGCAAGAATCCGGAGGCAGCTAGCATGAAACTGTCATGGCGTCTTCCCTCAACTGGGCCAAATAGATTCCCCACTAATCCATTAGGCAAAGCGACAGCCTGAAACTTAATTGAGTGGACACGTTTATGGCCATTGTAGATGGATCGCTGGTTTTCGTTAGGCCTACAAACTGGACCTACAGTTCCATCTATGAATCCCCAGCAGTTATCTAGGGCAGCTCCTGCCTGTTGGATAGCATCAGCATACTGGCGAAGCTTGGGAGGGGATAACAAATCATGATTATACCTTGTAAGCAGATGATGCCAGCGCTCATAAATCAAGTCCATTATGTGGTTATTTATGATAGAAATCTCAGGAACCGGTCTGGCAAAATGGTAAACCAAATCTCCGTATCGGCAAGGGTAGGCATAGCGTTTAAGATACATGCATAATGCAGGTACCGAAGGTACTACTAAACCATTGTAAGTGGTTATCTCGTCAGGTAACTGCAGCTGTTCCGCGAGTTTATAAATGTCATATATCTCTGTAGAAACGAAACTCAATCTTGCATTCGTCGTTTGTTTTCTCGTCCAAATCGAACCTTTCGTAGTTCCAATACGGAAACTCTGGGTTTTTTGACTTATGAGCATCGTATAAAAGTACAAATTCTTCTTCTTTTAAAAAGTTGTTTCGATAAGCGTAAGCAATACAAGCTCTTGTTTCTCTGAAGTTAGGCATTTTGGTTTGAACAACCCGGCTTATGATCATGAAGTGATAAAAACAAACTTCAGAAACGGCGGGAAAATTTGCAGCAAGCGCACCAACGTCGTCGTCTTTACTTAAAATCGTAAATTCAAATTTCTAGATGACGGCGACGCAGGACTATGACGTGGCCCAACGGCGTCGTCGTGAGAAAGTCGTCAATTCGTAAGCTCCCTAATATACGTTAACGACCTTCCCAACTGTTTGGAGCACTGCCAGGTAGTCATGTATGCAGACGACACAGTGATTTACCTCAGTGAAAATTGCTGTCAAAATATTGAATATAACTGAATGCGACCTTGCCAATCTTGCCGAATGGTTTAACAACAACTATCTGACCTTAAATACATCGAAATCGAAGTTTGTATTGTTTGGAGATGATAGAAGGTTGCAAACCTGCCAAGGCGTTAAGCCTGTCATTGATCATGAAAACCTTGAGTGTGAAGATTCAATCAAGTATCTAGGTGTTGTCATTCATAAGAATCTGACTTGGAATGAGCATATCGAATCATTGATTGCGAAAGTGAATCAAAGAATTGGCTTGTTAAATCGAATCAAACATCTATTGCCTTTGGATGCGCGAGTCGCATTATACAATGCTTTAATAAGACCTCTCTTCGACTTTGCAGATACCATCTGGGGAGACAAAGATAACATTACATTAATGCATGATCTACAGGTCTTGCTAAATAAGGCTGCCAAAGTTATCCTTGATTTGCCCAACTATGCTTCATCGAACACTCGGATGGCCTACCTTATTTCAAGAGCACCTTGTACATAGATACATTACCACTTTTAAGTACATCCACGGACTTGTAGATCACAATTTTAATATTTTGAGAAACTCAGACATCCATAGTTATAACACTAGAAGAAGGAACGATTTCCCTTCCTCTCGCTAAAAGGAATTACAGAAAGCAGAGACTTTTTTTATCGATGCGCTAAGGAATGAAACATTTTAGACGCATCCTTCAAAGAAATCAACTCTCTTCTTCTTTTCAAACAGAACATTAAAAGCTATACATTTTAGATATTTTATAGCTTTTAATATTTTAATCTATCTGAAGATTAAGATAATAAGCTTGTTAGTCGAGCTTGCTTGGGCAGAGCGAGACTCTTAAAATGCAGTCGTTTTTTTTTCGTCGGTGGGACCTAGTTTGTAGGCCCCGGGTTCCTAGCGAAGACCGTGGAAACTGGGGATAAGAATCGTGACGACTTTCATTGTATGGAAATGAGTCTCGTGATGAGAATACAATTTATTTTCTGCGATGACTGAAATGACGCATGTAAGTTTGGCAATGATGTAAGTTTCCTCAAATGGAGGCCCTTGATTTTCGTGTAACTATGCACGACATGTAGGCACTTTAAAAAGGAAATATCCCCAAGCAGGATGAGAAAAGATTATAGCCGGGAAATCCCCTGGATTTTGTGGCTTTTTAAGGCGTTACGTTTCTCAGAATATTGTCGCAATTACAGGAAATGTACGGTTAAATAGATTCACTTTTTTTTTGTATTTCATTGATAGATTTTTGCAGTTGTTACGATGTGAAGTCATGTTGCACTTCATAAATACTTGAGATATGAAGTATCCACTGTCACGTAATTTTTACGTGCGCAAGTGCGTAAAATTTGCGTTCGCAAATAAAATAAAGGCAATGTATGAAAGTACGCACGTACAATTATGTAAGCGTAAAAGTAGAAACTCGCTTAATTTGACGTTTAATCTCAATACTTTATGTCTTACCTCTATTTGATTTACGTGATTAAAATTTCCGTGCGTTAACGTGCGGAGCCAAAAAATATGGAGATGACAGTCATACTGTAACAATACAAGAAGGCACATCAACAAGAAGTGGCCGCAGAGTAGGACACTGGTCCACAAGATATGCTGATTTCTTTCAGTGAACAGGAACTCCTTATAGAGGTATAGATTGAAGGGGGTTGGGGGTGGGTCACCTCTTATATAAAGTTATATGGGAGTGGGTCAAGAATTAACTAATAGGCTTTAAAAAAATCCCCGCCAACCTCCCACATAAATAATGACCGGTCCTTAAGAGGCAAGCTGTTTATATCAACCTGGCCGAGAAGTTGAACTAGGGACTACAGATCTAGAGAAGGATAATGAACCCAGTGAAAAGTTGGTGCAGGGATTCAACCTGGGACCTCCAGATTGCAACATATTTAAAATTATAGGAAGAAAAGGTAAAAATTTTCAGCCATTCTTCTGATACTGGCTGGGAAAGATTGAAAGTCACATTTACCCTTAGTTAAAGACCATCTAAGATAATGGAGTCTTAACAATAATATTTTATTATTGTGTTTGACAAAGGAGGCTGCTTTTTATTCAGGTCTTTTTTTCTCACGGAAACTGCAAATTACGACCCACGGACATCGTTCTGGCCCCAGTTGTTCAAAAGTTGGATGGCATTATCCACCATAATTTGTATAAGAGTTTTATCTGGTGGATAGCATTATTAACCCTAGGGACAACTGGGGCTGGGATGCCACATGATTTCACAGTTTGGACACCATCTTGGACTGAATGGGTGGCTGGTTGTTGGCTGCCACATCTAGCCTAGAACCCATGTTTTTCTTGACAGCAAATCCCATACATCCCAGCCTCCCTATACATCCTTTTTCATATACATTTTTTGTAGGATCTTATAAAACTCCTATAATTGGCCAAAAATGCTTATATAACTGACTATGTGACAAGGAAGCCTAACGAAGCTGAGAACTTATATATTATTAATAGGCTAACTATCAATGAGATAATTTTTTAGCTTTTACAATAGGAAAAGAGCCGGTTAGCTAATTAAGGCAGCAAATCCCAGATTGTTGGTCCTAGGAATTCGTTTGTTTGATGAAAATTTTAAAGAAAGTATCAGGAGCACGGTTTCACACATCTGCACTCTCTGATTCTCAGGCTCACACTTTGTTTGGCATATATTCTTGAGCAGTCTTCCAGTATGGAGAAATAGCTTTAAAAGTTACTGGCACTTGGATGACCATGTTTTCCTTCTTGTCAAGAGAATGTAAATCCCCTGCTCACAATCTAATGCATGTAATTCAATATGGCAGCAGTAGGTGTTGGTGACATGTTGGACAAAAACTCTATTTGTTTAATTCACCACATAATTTGTAACAACAGAGGATGCAGGTTAATTATGCAGTCAAACATAGTTAGTAGAGGAGGCAAAAAACAAAGATAAAATCAATGGTGCTGCAGTTCATGTTGGGAGGTGCCTCACTAACCGTGTATGCAGTCCCTTACTTTTTGTTACAAATTGTTTTTTTTATAGGTGAATGGGATGTTTAAAAATGGTCAATTGATTATTTTATTGACCAATGTACATGGAAGAGTGAGGAAAAGCTGACAAAGATATACAAAGAGCAGTCGGACCAGGGCTTAATAATATAGCCATTGCACTTCATGAACTACAGTGGAACCCCGCTACAACGAAGTGGCACAGTACCAAAAAAGATTGTTTGTTATCTGGTTAACAGCAAAAATATTTGTTATAGCGAGGTAATTTAATAAATAACAATTACCAAAAATTCAATACTGCATGTAGAAAACATTATTTTTATTTATTTGATACTGTTAACTGTAAGTGTAAAGCGCTGACAATCAAGACATCAAATTCAAAAACTCTTTTAATTAAGGCAAGCCGTGATTTCTACTCAAATCTGTCGTTTTTACTGACTGCTGCGAGTGAACAGACAAAATATTAGTTACAGTGGGATAAATTGTGTGTTGGGACCATCAAAATCTATTCATTATAGTGGGGTTTGTTTGTACATGTTTTACTGTAATTCTGCCGGGCTTTCAGATTTTTTTCGCCATAACGGGGTCTTCGTTATCATCGTTATCGTTACATGTATGTCTTCGTCGTTTTCAGCAATGTTTTTCAACTTGAGTGGCCAAATGTTGTCCATGGTTTCACAACAAAAAAACAAGGTCACCTGAAATCACTGGATTACTTCAGCTTGTAAAAAAATCTTTATTGTAAACAAGATCATGTGACAGCCCTCACCAGAAAAATACTACAAGAAATACAAGGAGGATAAATATCATCATGGCTCAAAAAAAGCCCTGTCCAGTCGTCCGGAGCAAGATTTCCTTCCGGGGTAAGTAACTTTTAAATTCACTTGCCCAATGAGCAAGGGTCTAAGAAAGTCATCTTCTAACAAACTCATTAACTAAAAAGAGCAAGAAGAGGTCCTGGGCAAGCAAAATATGAGAACTGCTTGCCCAAAGGACAAGCTGGAATTCAAGATTTTTATCAAGCCCTGGGGCTCTTTTCTCCAAAGTCCTGATAACTTTTCGGGACTGAAATCAAATATTCAAATTGAAATAAAAAGAATAAGAGCACAGGTCCTGGCTAGCAAAATACTCCATTTTTCTTTTTTTCATTAACAGATAGTTTTATCATGTTATATGCAAAACTATTGCATCTTCTATCTTGCATGTAAACACCAACAGCTTTACCGGCCCATTAATTATTGGGACTTTCGAGAAACAGGCCCCAAATCATTAGTACACATATTCAAAACCTTTTACCAATAATCTAATTGATGCAAACATTTTTACCAAAAATGAAAATACAAATGTTTCCCAAAGTATCATTAAATATCTGAATTTTACAACACATCTTTAACATAAACATTGATCGTCCTAACTAATGAACAGCAGTAATATTGACAAGAAAAGCTAACAGAAACTTTTCACTTTTTAAGGCACGCATCTCTTACTAAAGAAATTGCAACCTCTATAAAGACAAATAATTGACTTGATAATTGTCAAAAGTTTTGCAATACAGTTAAACCTCTCTTTAAGTATACCTTTTTATTACGGTTACATGTAGTCACCAAACCAAACTCCTTCCAATCTCTACCTCTATTAAACCACATTACAATAAACACCCATGATCACATAGCTTCAGGAATAGCCTCTTTACCCCTTCCAAGGAAAATCTCAATGCCTTTGCTGATAAAATCAATTACATACTTCCCAGGTAACACATACAAGTTGCAGTGCTGGCAAGCTGCAAGGACATTAATTAATCTGAATGCCAAAGCATCTATTGATGATGTTTGGTTGTGATCATATTTACAGGGTTTACTACTAGCACACAATTTCTCAATAATTTGTCGCTCATCAAATGAAATATACTCTCCAAAAGGCTCCTTTGTTCTAACAACACCTACAACACTCCATTTTCCATTCACCTTATAGAGTATTGGACCACCACAAAAACCTAGGTCCAGGGGTAATTGCAATGTCATTAAGGTATAGCCCAGTGGTGTTTCTATGGAACCGCAGACTGGAGCATTTACAACAAAAGCTTTTTCAGATGGATATGGTCTAGGATAACCAAAACTGAAAGTTTGCTTCTTGACTGTTAACAAGGGGAAATCAGACAGCTGCAGTGGTTTAATACCATTTTGATCTAGTTTAAGATCCTGGCAATAAGGCAAAGCTAAATCTTTTCCAACATCAACAAAAGCAACTTCACAAGAAAGCTTGCCGATGACTGCATTGGAAATGTGAATTTTTCTTTGTTCACAAAATAATACACGTTCATCACCAAATTTGCTGCTGGTAATTACAAAGTGAAATCTTTGAAGATGAACCCAGAGCCATTCCCTCTTTGTTCCACCACCTTTTTAAAGAGATTCCAGTAATCCTGCTGCTCATGGTCATCAGAAAGAACACGTGCCTCTTTCCATTCAAAATTCTTAGAAGTTTGGTGGCTCTTTGGTATACCATATTTGTCCTTGCCTGTGAGAAACAGGTCTAGATGATTAGGAAAGGTGCCAGCAAAACAAGTTTTCTGGCACCAATCAGAAGCCAGAACGGCGGCGACCGTTTGGAACTGGTCTGGTAAGACATTGTCCCCAGGGGCTCTTCTCGCCGTTCTTTACTTTTCTTCGTGCCGCATCTTTTCCTCCGTTTAGACTTTCCCTCGTCCCCACTATCTGCCCCTGGGTCTCCGAGGATGATAAGATGGCTGACTTATAATGAAAACGGATTGGTCGAGAGGCATTCTCGTCCCCAGAGCCACTCGGCTTAATTTGTAAGAAACGACGGGCTCTGGGGACGAGAATGATCGAGAAGTTATGACGTAAAATAACTATAGATAATGCGCATGCGTTTAGTCAACTACGATCCTTTTGGTCAGCGGCCAATCTCGTTCCCAGAGGCCGCGTTATCCTTGTCCAGCGGAACGTGGTAACGCGGACGGTCTTCGTTTTTGGGTCTTCGTTTTAGAAACAACGTTATTTTTATTACATGTTGAACGAAAAATTAAATCTGCAGCCTCTGTATAAGTGGCACGAGGAAACAATTAACTTAAATAGTTCAATTGTTACACATTAAAAGAAACAATTCTATTTAAATCTTAACCAAAATGATGTCATTTACCAGAAGAATTTACTGTTTTGACACTTCCTGTGTGTTTTTACATCAATCAAGTAAGAATTTCCGAACAAAGAAAACTAGGGATTGCTATCATGATTTTTTTACCTTACTATAATCTGACGCAAAATGATGGTGCAAGTGGGCACGGTTATCTCTGCGTAGAATGTACATTTGATAAAAGTGAAACGTAATTAGACCTTGTCATGGTTTTCGGCGCCATCTTGACGAGCAGGCAAACGCGTGAGAAATTACAGTGTTTGTATGAGAATCTGAAGTCGAAAAATTTCCGTAAAACGGCTGTTCTGAGAAACATATGAATTGTAAACTAAAGCTTCATTCCTAAGGATTCTACTGTAAAAAACTGAGGGCGTTACATGCACTAGAATGAGACCTAGAACCACTTTTTTAAATTTTCTATACATTTGTCTTAAGAAAGTCCCGGCAAAAATTACAGACAAAATGAAATATTTGGCAAATCTAAAGCAATCTTCTGGAGAAATTTAAGCACAGGTACGCCCCCCAAATTTTTCACTACAATCCTTTGCTTTGTAGCTTTAGTTTACAATTCATATTTTTTGCAGAACAGCCGTTTTAAGGAAATATTCGCCATTGGATTCTGATACAAACACTGTTATTTCTCACACGTTTGCGTACTCGTCAAG
>NC_133201.1:43396541-43524041 GCF_958299795.1 Porites lutea
TGGTCAAATTTACAAGTATTTTACAGGGATTTTAGAATGAAGCAACATATGCGACTACCCGCTTTGAACGACTTATTCACATCCTAAAACTTCTCAGGTCAAACTTAATATTCTAAATGTCAGGGGAATCCAACGAAAATATAGTTCAAAACCAATTAACATAGCATTGTTGAACATATTTTAGTATTTAAACGGTAGATATAGGCATATTTTTATCCCCTAAAATCTTTTCATCTGTTCGGATTTCCTAGCTGAAAGTCTAGTGATCCGAAAATTATAGGGATAAAAACTTACCTTCTCGAAAATTTCAGCCAGGAAAAAGCTCCCGAAAATTCTAGGTGGCCTTTTTTAGGGGTCAAAATCCGTTAAAAATGGGTAATTATACCATTTTCTAGATATTCGAAAATCCTAGGAGAGGCAGGCAAGCAAGAAATTTTACAACAAATGCTCCGAAAATTCTAGATCTCAAATCGTCTTCCGAACAGATATTTTCCCGAAAATTGCCGTTGGGTGCCCCTGAAATGTCTGAAATGCTTCTTCAGCTCATGAAAGCCCATTGAAGTGTATCGCTAGTGTGTTTTGTTATATAGCTCTCCAGTAACCAGGGACCGGGGAATGCTTGAAAACACTTAGATTTGTTTAGCTGTAATGGCACTCTCTAAATATTGATGATATTACGCCCTTGCCAAAAGCAAAGTCTTGAGAGAAATTTCGGAGTGTTTTAGCCAAAGTAGGGCAGCGATTTTTTCTCTAACCTTTTTCATACTTCAATTTTTGTAGTTTCATTTTGTACTTTTTTTTCCTCTTACACGTTGTTGGTATATGTTGAGTACCTTAGTGAATAACATTTTAAAAATTTTTGGTCGGATCGAAATTCGTTTGTATTGTGATTTGTAAATTTGCTTTACCTTTGTTTAACACCGTCGGGCGGCTTTGAGGTATTTCGCCACCTACAAACATTACAGTTCTTAATCTATGACAAGCCGTGAAATCGTCGGCTACGGTTTTGCTTGAAAAGCTCACGTTCAAAGCGTTAGAAATACGAAGACTGGGTGGGCTAGATTGTCTAAAATCACGTACACAGCGGGATAAATATTCACCGAAGAGAACACTCATCAACTCCCTTTGTTTGAATTGTTTTGTTTTGATTTTTTAATTTGTCTGCAATTCACGAGGGAGTCGAGGGTGGACAAGGGTGTAGCATGAGTGGGCATCTGGATTATTCCATGCGCCTGTTTCGCGTTAAGCACGACCTCTCACATGATACACGGACGTACCGTGTTTTAACTCGGTCGCTTAGATACAACTAATTAAGAATACCAAAGGGTGATGGAGTCACAATCAATCGGGACTGCCGATTGCGTGTTAACTCAAGCTTCGACAAGCTTTAGATGTTTAAGCTGGCATAACGAGCCATGCCTAGCTTTCAGCTGTAGAATTTATTGGTCAAAACGTAATGGAAAGGTAATAGGAAGCTTCGCCCACTTTGCCCAAAACTTGTTTTATTTTTCAGTATCCCACAGGACACACACAGAAATTTCCAGATTAAAGCGATCGAAACCAAACCTCTTTCACGGCGGCACGTACCATATTAGTCACGCGACTGCTTAATTATCCAGTTGATTCCCCGAAATACACTTACTGTTGTGAGCGGAGTCAGAACGCTCTTAACATAACATGGCCTCACCCATGAAAGAAACCCCTCTGTACAGTGTATAACCTTAGCTCCTCTCACGCTTTCTCTCTTTCCCTCGTTTTCCACCCTAGAAAGGCCTCAGTGATTCTCATACCGCGGCATAGTCAGGCTTCTCGCTGGAACTGAGGCAGCCAACAAGAGACAGATCGAATGTGTTCTTTTATTTCTCCTCGCAGATTAAACTTTTCAGGTGTGCTCTCAGGTATCCTGATTATGATGGCTGCTATTGTAATCATTCGCTAAGTGATGTCATTCAGACACCTGTAATGGGAAGGGATGATGACAAGCCGGAAGCTTTTCTTATCTAGGGGCGCATCTAATGTAGGAGCAAAATCCGGATATACATGTAACGTGGCGAATTCGAAACAATGAAACACACCCCATGCTCAACACCCTTCGTCACTTTGTCAAAATCAGGTCAGTAAACGGATTACCATCGATGCCACCATGTGAAGATCTACGGATGATCGCTGAATTAGCCTGCGAACGGCAGACGTTTCTCCTCGCTCATCGCCGCTGAGGGACGTTTCTCCTCGTGAAACGTCCCTCAGCGGCGACGAGCGAGGAGAAACGTCTGCCGTTCGCAGGCTATCACTGAAACGATTACCTCGTTTTTGAACTGTTTAACACTGTCCCCTTTTAATTCATGCTTCGGCGGTTATGTGTCGAGATCGCGATTGGCAAGTTCCAGGTGTTCCAATGAGAAAAGGATCGGGAATTCAAGTTCTAGTGAACGCGAAGCCAGGCGCACCTTAACTCCGTTCATTTTCAGCTTTGCCTTCGGATGCCCGTGCCACGCTGGACAAAAGTTCCAGAGACTGCTATCTCCCTTCATTATATGGTCAAGCGAAAAAAACCGTTCGAAAACTTGAAAAGCCGACTCTAAAAAGTTTATAAATTTCAGAGACTCTTTTATTTTTATTATGTAATGACGTTGAAATGATATCGAATTATGTGCATGCATCAGTTTAGAGCTGTGTCAGGTGTTAAGCTCCTGGGTTTAAAAATTTGTGGTTCGCTTTTGCTTTTGCCTGAACTCTAGCGCCTCTTGGAAAGAAACGAAGATTGACTTGGTGGCATGTTTAATAAACACTTCCCTACCCGGCTACCAAAACGTTCCTATCCCCAGACATCTACTAAACATGCCTAGACAGAGAGTTCGAGGCTCTGACAAGAGAGAATCAAAAAATTATCAGTATTTTGTAACCCCCTACCCACCCCAAACCAAACAATAAAAATTGTTTTCATGAAGATCCCGAGAGCACCAGTAAGTGACGGTAAACTTTTCGGACATTGTCTTTATTACGCAATTGTTTTTCAGTAGCAACAGAAAACAAAACCCTTTCTAAATCACTTCCGCTCGCCGCTCGATAAAGAAAACCTCGTCTGACAAAAATGACGGAAATTGGGGGAAATAATACTTCAACACGTCTTTCTTCTGTATAATTCTCTAAGAGTTAATCCAACCATCTATTTAAGTAATGCGATCCAAAGAACCTCACCAATCATCAAAGTGCGGTGGTGATCAATTTACTCTCTTCCCGGACCGCTGTCATGCTAACGGGAAAACTGTGGCAATTGTTTGTGAGAAGTTTAATTGTTTTCCTTCCAGCTATTTTCAAATTATCAGCCACAATAACAAAATTTGTCGGTGCTATGCCTTACGTCTCCTTTTTAATGGCTAACCAACTTGAAGGTATCGGAGACTTATTAAAGTTTAGAACGAGATATTTAACAATTATTCCTCGAGCCCGAATGGGCTCTGCTGAGTCAATAGCCCATGAGACCGAAGGCCGAATGGGCTATTGACTCAGAGGCCATGAGGGGGAGAGGAGTAATTGTTTTAGTAAAATCCAACTAGTTGGTCAAAAATATCGAGAACAAAAAAAATTTAGCTAATTCAAGATAGACTTTAATCCTTTTTGTCGCCAAAAAGCCCGCGCTTCTCGCTACTAGTGGGCTATCACATATAGCCTAGTAGTAGCTCAACCAATCAGAACGCAGCATTGATAATAGACCACTAGTTGGATTTTACTAAAGTATGGTATCCCGGGGTATAGTATATAAAAATCTGTATTCCTTGGTTTTTACCTTGTATTTTTTATAGCGTAGTATACTCATTTATTTTTTATTATTTATTTATTTAGTCATTATTTAGAGAGCCACAAGTTTATTAGCCCCGGCTATTTCGTGCTAACCCTCATAAAATAAAGTCTTTACTTACTTACTTCCTTATATCGCTTTCATATCGTTTTCGTGACTTAACTATAAAGAATAAATCGTATACCACATTTTGCTATAAAACTGAAATGCAGGAACTACTAATTACTAGACTTGCCAGGACTGACCGCGCGTAATTGTTTTACCCATAATTGGGGTGAGTGTTAGCAAAATCCCGTCATTATGCTATATTTGTCAGTGATTTTGTAACTACCGTTCCAGCTTTTAAGCATTTCAACCTTTCATTCTTATCTAGACTCAGGACTCCACTTTGAGGAAGTAGTTGTCAATTTTCTTACATATACAGCACCAAAAAGTGAATCTAACTCACCAAATTCAGTAGATCCTCCGCCACCCAGAACGTACGATTGTTAAATATAGGCTTTTATGGGAAAATATAAGACATATGCAATTTTATAATTTCCTTTCAGAGCAAAGTAAATATGTTTCCCTTGTACAGTGTAGGTGTGACGTTTTTGGGGTCATGACCTTTCGAAAAAACTGTTGTAGCTGTTGTCTCCTTTCTTGGCTGTAATAGTTTTGTTATCAAGCTTCTAATTATGCTAAAAAATCACATCGGTTGTGGTCAAAATGCTCATTGATGTTAAACAACTGTCTTTTTCTTTGGATTAATTCCAGTAAGTTGTGAATAGATTCTTGTCCTCAGACGGAAACCGCGAGCTCAAACTTTGTACGGCTATCGATGACGTCATCGAAGATTCCGGAAGTGATGAGAAGCTCTATGCAAATTTCTGTATGACTACAAAACATACATCGATCCTCAAAAGACATTTGTCGCTTATGAGACGTGCTGGACCATCACAAGATCATATTGGACTACTTCTTCAAAATTCACAGACATTTGACATTGAGGAAAGAGTGGATACATAAGCGGTGGTTGATTTTTAATAGACAGTAAAACTTCGGAAATATTGCCTAGCCTCGGAGAAATTCGAGAGATGGTGAACAAGGTACGAGAAAGGATTCATTGAGACAGTGTTCTATAAATTTCTGCTTAGATCTTAGCTCAGTTATAAATTACATATTGTATATTGCATCATGCCTTGTGAAGAAAAGGAGTTAAAGCGTTAGCTTCTTGTCTAAACAAGACGATTTTTAGGTTTATTGTTCAAGGAAGCGCTCGAAGCGATTCGTGATTCAATGGTACCAAACGAACGATCTAAGACCTTCAGTAGCTATATATGATCTGAGGCTACTGATCGCTCGATTGCATAGCATTTAGCCTATTTCGCAATCGACGGTCAGTTTGGAATTCAGTAACAACCGCTGAATAACTAGTGGATTCAACTATTGAATAATTTTTTCGATTCCCACTATAATATATTTTTCAAAATAATAAAAACAAGGATTTATTTGACATTTAGACTTTAGTTTTACATTCTATTCGCGTCAATGATATATTTAAACGTGACGTGTGTTACTAGTCTTAGTTTAGCATTGCCAAGTTTTGGTAACTTGATATATAAGATATGAAATATAAGTCAATAATTTTTGAAAAAACAAAAGAAATTATTCTAAATTATTGTTACTTAGATAATTTTAGTTTTGATGTAATATCGGTTACAGCTGAGCATTTTTGCTTTGCCGCAAAGTGAAATTTTAAAAACTTTTAGTTTCTCTTCGACTTCCTCTCGACGCCACACTCTTTAATTCTTTTTTTTGCTTATGCAATTTGCATTGACCCTCGATTGTAGATGTGTGCTTGGATGAAGGCGCTTGGACAAAAAAAGTACTGTAATTTCGGAATAAACATAACTCGGGGTTAGTCAATCACGCGAATGCCTGCTGCATTTCCGCTTCCGGTTAAGTGGAAAGACGCATTTTTTGGCGTGGCTTTAGCCTCGTTCTGAAAGAAATATCGAGCAGGACCATGTTGACTGAAGGTCGGATTACGAGGAGAGTGATTTTGTAGAGGGAAACGGAGAAAATCACCATGCCTTTGGCATATTTAGCTGACCCTTGGCAGAAAATGAAAGTGGAAGAGGAGATGGAGGTGAATTTCTTCAAATTCTGCTGTAGCTTCCCCAAATTTTTCAATTTCGAATGAAAGGTTGAAGCTCACTCGAATTTTTTCAAATTTCCGTTTTCTCAGGTCGCAGACGAAGAAATGACCGACGTAAATAAAAACGGAGTAAGCTGGTTTCTGCCCATATTGCCGACTATCTTGTCAAGCTTATGTGTTTAGTTCATAAATTTCAATCCTGAATTGACTGAAATTTCTTCTGTGCATAGCCTGTCGAAGAAGAGACATCGTCCCTCATCGATGTATCTGAGGAAGTCGTCAACTCAAAAGCCTGTCTGAAGGCAGACCCGTCACAATTTGAGCTGCTCAAAGTCCTAGGACAAGGCTCTTTTGGCAAGGTAATTTCGTATAACTCAATTTTATTTGCAGCTGCATTTTTAGTGGTTTTTTTAGGGTAACTGTTGTTGAAGCGCGTTTGATCATTCGCGCCATTACTTAGCGAGTGGCGGCAATCTACAAGGCTTTATTGACCTTCTCGCGCTTTAAATTATCTTTATTCATTGTTGCCTTTACTGTTTATACACTCCTGCAGTTTAACCATTATTCATCATTATGTTAAATGGGAGGAAAACGTTTTATTACTACTATCTGTTTAGTTATTAAACCGCCTTCTTTCAGGTATTCTTGGTGCGCAAATTAACTGATACGGACCGAGGAAATCTGTACGCAATGAAAGTTCTCAAAAAGGCGACCTTGAAAGGTAACTTAAGCTGGTTAAAAATTATGTTTGTTGTTGCTCGTGAATGTTTGGTCGCCCTGAGATTTTCAAGATGTTTTACGTCAAAGTTCAAACTGTGGAAAACAATTATCTTTATCTTGGGGTTTAAAGAACAGGTTGAAAATTTAAGCTTATTTGCGTGAGAAGAAGCTGAAATGTACAAAGTTGATATTGATTTTAATAGGCCCTGTCTTCGACTGTGACCGGCTTTTGGTCGATAAATATCTTTCGGAGTTCTAGTGTCCGTAGAAATGTAGATTTTCGAAATGTAGCTAAATATGCGTTAAGTTATCTAAGCTTATATTTTATCACAAATCAGATTTTCAATATCTGTTGAGTTATATCTCTGTAATATTGGGTATTTTGACTTAATGCCCTTTCTGTATGCGCATTTATTTTATGGTTGTTGCTCTTTTTCTTCTTGTAGTTCGTGATCGATTAAGAACGAAAAAAGAAAGGGATATTCTTGTGGATGTTCAACATCCATTCATAGTTAAACTTCGCTATGGTGAGGCTGGTTTTCAAATTTTATGTTGTTTTACATTCCCCTCTCTGACAACTCGTTTGCTCTTGACCTTACTAGAGTAAAACTCTGATGTAAATTTAATTCCTTTTATTGTGATCCTGATTAGATCTTGTAATGACAACACTAACATTTGTATATTGTACCGTATTATAAAGCAACTTGAAAATCTTATAAGCAGCCATAGTTGGGAAAGTCGTAGAGAGGAATGCTTCTTGTCAACCACGTCACATGTAGCTCTTGCTTTTTTTCCCTGTGAAATTGCCATTTACTTGTAATATACTATCCTAATTCAATAATATATTGGGAGTTACTATGTAGTGGCTTTTTGAAGGCAACCTTTTAAAGTATTCGTAGAATTCATAGGTAAATTCCATCCAGCAGCTTGGGAGCAAAGTGGTTTTAAAAGAAAAAAAAAGTACTCTGGCATTTGCTTTCTGGAGTAATTCAAATGAGCAAATGAAACAGCTTTACCCTGAGATTTAAAACACTTAAAAATCTAACAGAATTCTTTTTTTTTTCAAATGGAAATTCCTTAAGCAGAGTGCCGTAAAAGTTATTTTACTGGCACTTAAGAGCTGTTGTCATTGGCTAATAAAAAACTGTTCAACAGCAACTTAGCTCTCCAAAATTTAGAACTACAGCACTGAGTAAATAATAAAAGGTGAATGCAATGAGGCCCTTAGCAACTCCTGATCAGAGTTCAAATTTTCTTTTAGCATACACAAAGCAAATTTGAATGAGTATTTAACAGTTTATCATGTCACTTACACTTATTGATCGTTGACATCTAAGTGTTACTTTGTTTATTTCAATGTTAGCTTTCCAAACAGAAGGCAAAGTGTACCTTATACTTGATTTTCTAAGAGGAGGAGATTTATTTACAAGACTTTCGAAAGAGGTGAGTAACATACATGTACATGTAATACTTTGTAAGCCTTTATAGTTTACCTCGCGCCACCACGCTCTTTATTATTTACTTCATGCTGGTATTGATTTTGTGTAATGTTCACCTTCAAGTAAGTTGTCATGAATAAATTAATGAATGGATGAATGAATGAATAAAAATAATTTTGTAAATGAGTTGATTAAAGATGTTCCCTCTTTACATTCTACGGTAACATGTTAACATTAAGCTTCGATGTCTGCACACAATAGCACCACTGGCGGTTGCTATCAGTCCGTTTATGATCTTACTGTTACTGACCCTTGCCATGAGGTGAATGAGATGTATTAGTTAGACCACACCAGGGCTCAAAGTTTAAATTTGAGTTGGCGAGCGCTTGTGCTACCAGATGTAAATTTTTAGGCGCACAGCTAAAAATTCTAGGAGCACAGCTTACAATGTTGGGAGCATCTATTTCAAAAGAAGAAGTGCCACTTTATATGTGATTTTACTGTTATTTCAGTCCTGTGATTGATAAAACACAGCCAATTTGCTACGCAGTAATACCATCGGGATTTTTAATACTAATTTCTCTTTTTGACAGTACAGTTGTGACTAAAGAAAACCTACACTTGAAAAAAATTTAAAACAAAAAAAGAGTACCTCAAACAAGTATGAAAATTTGTCTTCAATGAATTTGTTAAAAGCGCAATGACTTACATGTAACTGAAATATGAGTTAAAAACTTTCTTCCCTGATTAAAAAAAGGCTTTTAATCCATGCTGTTTTTGTTTGGATTGACGTTGGGAGAAAGGATGGAAAGGAAGACAATGTAACTTAGAGCCTGGTTGCGTTTTACTTTCATTGCTTGAAGCTACTGTTTAGCGTCTTTCTAGTTTGAGTACGTAAGTATGGTCGGAAGAAGGCCAGTTGCACTTTGCTTTGGGTTTTATGGTGCACAGGTGCGAGTACACATGGATTTTTAGGCGCACAACCAAAAATCCAGTGGCATATGTGACCAGTTAGTCGTCAACTTTGAGCCCTGCACACCATTGGGAAATGTCCGCTTCTCTTTTGAGACAGTAGTGTGGATTCCTTTACGTCCCCTTCGATTTGACCATGAAGTTGTCATGCTATCCCATGCACTCGATATGCTGCTACTTCTCATATAAATAATTATAGTATTATATAGTTGTTTTGGAAAATGTGGATCAAAATGAGTTATTATAAAAAAACTGCATGTTGAATTACTTCCTGTGATATTTTATTTTACCGGGTTCTCATTAAGTTTTAAAGTAGACAGCTAGGATGTGAAAGCAGCTGGCTTGGCAATCAAGTGTTGTAGGCAATTTGAGGCTTTCTCTCCTTCACTTTTCCCATTTGCGCTCCAAAGTAGGTGGCCGGTTTTTTGGCCGGTTGCGGGCACTTAATGAGAACCCTGTATTTAATTTTTGGATTGTGTAACCAGTAATCTGTTACCATGTCACCATATGATGACCATGTTATTGAGAGATGAATCATCAATCTAGCTTTTGATTCTGTGGGCAAAATCCTATTGAGTTACTATTGAAATGAAATGTCCTCAACAGATCTTTTGCATGGTTCTATTTATTGAATAGGAGTTTTACAAAAGCAGGGTGCAAAGAAAATCATTTTTACACCTTGCCATTTGGGCAAGCTGAAGCTAGCATTTACTAGCCCAGACGTCATTTCAACTAGCCCCAAAAGTTTTTCGTCGAGCATAATTGATTTCACACTTCTTCTGTTTTTCGAATTCCTCAAAGAACATCACTTGCCCGTCGGGCAAGTTAAAAACAGATTTCACAAACCTGATAGCAGAATCCACTAGCCCCGGGCTATCGGACACTACTTTCTTTGCACGCTGAAAAGAAGTAATTTGAAAGATTTGGAATTTTTGCCTTTATGGCCACTATTGCGAATAATAGGCTTAATCTAACAATATTAATTGAATAATATTACCATTAAGTTTGTGTAATCCTTTTGCTTTACTGTTTGGATACAAACCAAGTGCTTAATACATTTTCTCGGCAGATAATGTTTACAGAAGAAGATGTAAAATTTTACCTTGCCGAGTTAGCATTAGCACTGGATCATCTTCACAAAATAGGAATTATCTATAGAGACCTCAAACCAGAAAAGTATGTTATGCATAACATTTCCTGAAATAGTTCACAAATATTTGATGTGGTTCAAATAATTTTTTTTGGTTTAAAATTAGCAAAACTACTTTAAAATAATATTGTCGTTTTCCTTTGTTTTTAATAGATTGATATGAACTTAAGCAAAAACCAAAGTGGTTTGAAATCCTTAAACCAAAGAATAATAATTGAACCACTACATATTATTATAAATTAACTTGCCAAGTTGTTTCCTATTTTGAGCACTACTTTTAGGTTTTTGAATAAGTTGGTTAGCAACTAAACCTATATGTACATGTATGTTGTCCAAAGCAACAATTTGCCTGTGGTCTAAACCTCTTATTTTTCGGATTACCTTGAACTGTGGTGAGCAATTAATAATTTTAATTAAGAGTTTAGGCATTGTTTTTATTCATGAGTCTTTGTTTCCCATGTGGAACATTGATTAAGTGAGTTAATATTTTGAGTCTGGTATATTATTATATGTGTGTTGACCATAATTAACTTGGTTGCTTGGTGATGATACATGTATTCAGAAAAGGATTTGCTAAAAATAACCAGCCATTCTAAAATTTAAAAATATTTAATAATGTGCAGTTGGTCACTTGCCAAATTAATTTTAAATCTCAGGGTGGCAAATTAGTTGCCATTATATATATTCACCAGGGCTAACAAAATGATTACAGCCTAGGCCAATTTTGCCTATATTAGGGTCTTGATCATGTACAAATGTAAGCTGATTAAGGGATCTTGTATTTAATGTTTAAAAAATAGATGATGCATGTAGACAGAATTGAAACATTTTGTCTCTGCAATATAGTTGATGAATATACACACACCATCATAACAATCCAAAACTCTTTCTAAGTATCCAATTACCATATGAGGCACCTCAAACTTTTCAACACGATTTCTTTCAACTTGATAAACTGAAAATTAAGCGATGTAAAATACCTGGCTATAAGGTGCAATCTAAAATTATACAGTTGATAGCTTTCTGTATTTTTTTAGTCTACATCTACTTTATATTTTAGTTATTGTAAAGCAGTATCAAACATCATCACATCAATATAAAATGTATAGCATTGAATTCAGTATTATACCGGAAATAGATAGAATGTTGCACTCAACCTTTCTTTTTTAATTCTTAATCTTTGACTTTTTTTTCAGTATTTTACTAGATGCTTCTGGTCACGTCACACTAACAGGTTTGTGTCTTTTAACACCCAGATTAAACTGTACATTTAGACTGCTTGAATTAAATTAACCCTTCAATGGTGTAAGACTTGCCATGCAAAAGTTGTTTTCAGAAAGTGTAGACACCCTTGTCTTCTTCTACTTGATCTGTTTTTTTTTTAATGATACATACACTATCTGCTTGCTTATTATTAAATTTTGTTTTTGATATTTTCTTTGTGTGTGGCTTAGATTTTGGGCTTTCAAAAGAGTCTGAATATGACCAGAAGACTTATTCATTCTGTGGAACAGTGGAGTATATGGCCCCAGAGGTAAGTCACATTTTTCTTGGAAATTTAAGAGGAAGGTGATAAAATTTGAGTAGGTGGCAGCAAAGTAGATTGAAAGGTGTAGAGTGCTTTCCATGTGGCACACCCATGTGTGGGGGTACTGCAGGTAGGGGAAGTGGGGGCCACCCTCTTTTCCCATCATGGAATTTCAATTATTTAGTTAGCCTTAAAATGCATTCCAGAACAAACGGTTATGAGTATGGTGCCGTTATTTATTCACATTTGCTTTATTTTATGTCCTAATAATAATTATGATGTTTTTATTGAACAAAAACGTTGAGAAACAAGAATTAATATCATCATATACATGTAGTGTAATACGAAGGATTTATTGTTACACTTTAAAAGATTTTTTGGTGAGTAGGTGGTTCTTCTGTTACAACAAGTTTTTTCTGGATCATTGGAGCTTCAGGGGAATAAGAGAGTCTTATGAACTCAGTGAATATTCTTCAATGTACATGTGTACCTGTAAACATTTGCAACGGCGAGTCAAAGGGTGTGGAGATTTTTATGCCCAACAGATTTCCCAAGATGTTCAAAGTTTTTTTAAATACATTGCAAGGGATGACAAAATTTTTACTTCTCTTGGAGTGTGCTTTTCATGATGAGAATTGAAGTTCAAGATTATTTTGTAGGCATGAATATAAGACCCAAGGTGGTTGACTACAGTAAGAACCCGCGTGTAAGAACCTAGAATTTTTGAGGTCAGGCTGAACAGGTTCTTATATTTTGGGGTATTTTTCCAATAACAGGCTGATTAAGTTCTTAGTAGGTTCTTATTTGCAAAAGTTATTATAGTGATAGCATTCGGGGATCTGCAATAGTACTAATGTGCTATAATTGTAAAGCATTTACAAAAATGTCAAGCCTTGTTGTTGAAACAAGTCCTGTATCATGGGCCTGGAGTGTTTTTTTTATGTAAGAACCTATTTTTCTTTGTCAGGCTAAATAGGTTCTTATATTTTTGGGTATTAAAATGCAAAATTTGAGCCTGTAGGTTTTTAAATCACTAGGTTCTTATACGCGGGTTTTTACTGTAGTACAAGAGTTGAGAGGACCATAAGAAAGTTACATTCTTTGAAATGTAAGTTACTCATGAATGTTCAATTTATTGTAGGTTGTAAACAGAAGAGGCCACTCACAAGCAGCAGACTGGTGGTCATATGGAGTTCTCATGGTATGAAAAATGCTTTTTTATGTACAGTTTAACCCTTTAAGCCCCAATATCCACTTACAAATTCTCCAAACTGATCTCTGTATATTTCCTTCAAGAATGAGTTGAGAGAATTTGATAAAAGATCAAGCGATTTTCTCTTAGGTGATCATTTTATTAATTCTCATAACGTAGTCTCTTGACAATGTGTGGATATCGTTGGGAGAAAATTGATGTTGTTCACTATTGGGACTTAAAGGGTTAAGTCACAATAGATGACACTGTTATGTCATTTTACCATATAGAACGTGCAAGAGAACGTGCGCAAAATACCAGGCTGTAATACACTGTTGTTGTGTCCTGGTTTAACCAGTTTACAACAGGGTGAATACCGGCAGATGCGGGAGGAGCAACTATGGCTGAACTTGACGAACTGGCGGACGAACCTAATTTGACTTGTTTGGGCCCTTTGGACTTGACTTTTTTACTGACGATGAACTTTTATTGACTAAACTGACTTAACTGAACAGACAGAACAAACAGAAATTGGACAACTCAATGATGAAGACATTGACAATTTTATTACTGAAAACTGAAACAAAAACACAACTAAGAAGACAGAAAGTGACCTTAACCTATTTTACAGCTGGGCAAAAACTTTTAGCAAAACAGGAACTCTTGAAAACATATATCAGAGCAAGAACTTGACAAACTTTTAGCTCACTTTGTTTTAAACATAGGTAAGCAAAACGGGGACAAATATGAACCTAACACATTGACGTCTCTGTTACAGAGTTTCGACCATTTATTGGGGGAAAAAGAAAAAACATTACAGTATACTCACTGACAGACAGTTTGCGAAGGCTAGAGAAGCTCTCTTGCAAACAAAAGCAGCTTCGCCATGCTGGCAAAGGGCAAGAGCCGAACAAAGTGCTTGGACTAAGTGAAACTTAGTTTCAGAACCTGTGGGATGAGAAGCAACTAGGATGCCACTCACCACATTACAAAACCTTTTTTCACATACAGTATGGTTTAACAACACCATGTTATTTACAGCTCTTTTTGACCCAGCATTTGTTTAGGATCAGGTGTTGACTGTTCTACCATGTCTTGGAAAACTGCGATGTCAAAATCTTTTCATTAGAACCAAAAATATTATAGTTTTCGCTTTTGTAAATTTTCAGTATGAGATGCTGACTGGAGCTCTGCCATTTCAAGGCAAAGACAGAAAAGATACAATGAACATGATCTTAAAGTGAGTAAAATATATGCTTTGCATTGGTGGGGAAAAAAGCAGGTGTAATCTAACTGATGAGTTGTAACCAAATCTTTTTTTGGTAACGACAGGGCCAAGCTTGGCATGCCACAATTTCTGTCACAGGATGCCCAAAGTTTACTAAGACTGCTTTTCAAGCGAAACCCTGCAAATAGATTAGGTAAGTATAAGTAAGTAAAAACCTATAAAACTGAAGAAATTCTTCCACAAAATATGACTGGGGTCGAAGTGCTTGCTAACTAATATTTGATCATATTATTAATATTTAACTATTGAGCTACACTGTAGCTTGAATTGAATCTTCATTGTCTTTGCTGCCAGTTACTTTTGCATGGGCTTTCCTTTCACTAGATATTTACTATGCTTGAAGTGTCATGTCAAAAAGTATGAACAAAACTGTTGGTAAAATCAAAGTTTTTATAACATTTAACAATATTTATCAGTAGAAGTAGGCGGGGAGACCAAAACGTTTTCATATTCTTTGCCTTGTCTGAGCCAAATCAAAAGCTCTTTCTCCCAGAATAATTGTCATTGCTTATTTTAGTTATGCTTTGGGAGATGTACTTGGTATGTGCATTTAAGCCATATTATGCAAAAGGCGTCATTTTCTGTCATAAGTTAGGAGTTCACAGGTGTTATCAGTCTTCTTATGTGGCATGCACAGTGTGCGTTTTCAGCGGTCAGCTACTTTAATGGAGCTGGTTAAACATTAATTCCTACATCTGATGTTTTCTTAGGTTTTGGTGAGAATGGTATAGAAGATATCAAAACTCACCGGTTCTTTAAATCCATCGACTGGGAGGTATGTTGTGTTCCATCAGTCTTACTTTTTTTATGTGTAATTTTAAAAAATAGTGCAGAAAGGTCATTGATGTACATGTAACAAAAAAGTACAATATTGGGCAAACCACTTTGTACATGGATGTTTAGTACATTTTTAGGTTTGAGTGACAAGTCACTGCATGCAACCTGACATTGGGACAGGTTAAAGCAGCAATCTGTGCTGTGTGCATTGAACCATGATTTTGTGAAGCTCTTCTTCTCTGTGACTTATGTAATTTGTGTGACTAGAAATTTTTTCATTTCTATATGACAGAAATTATTCAAAAAAGAGCTCAAACCGCCATTCAAGCCTGCTGCTGGAAGAGCAGATGATGCATTTTATTTTGATCCTGAATTCACTTCCAAGACACCTCAAGGTACATTTTGTTTACCTGTTATTATTTACTGTTGGCCAATTAACTCACTGATAAATTGAAAACCACTAATTGTGACAAGACAAGCCTGCAATCCTGATCTCCAGGGTTCTATCACACATGCTTGCTTGACACATATGTAGTCAGCATTCATTTGGACTGCCATTTAAAATGAATGTAATGTATACAATGCGATCCGATGATGTGCCTTTGTAAATTCTTTAAATTGTAATATGATCATGTGCATTTTAACTGTCTAATCACACACAACTTTCGTAAAGCATCAGTGTTGGAGTAAGAGCGTTTTATCCTCTGAAACCTCGCCCACACTCCCTAACAGATGGTTATTACTACCTTATTGGTAATTAATTTCATGTGTCTTTAATTTCATGTTTCCTGCAATTGTAAAAAAATCTCAAAATTAAAGACCCTGTGAAATTTAATACACTTATAGAAAATTCAAATAACAGTTGACATGTAATAGCAATGATACAAAAATGTACTTATCGACAAACACAAATTGCTTTCTGGTTTTACTGGTAAGCTCCATTTTGTATCCTCTGTTGTGAAATGACCTTAGTTTGCAAAGATTTCAAACATTTCTTGTTCGAGTTTATCTAATTTTCCTAAAGGTTTAGACTTTTAAATGATGTTGAGAACACTTAAGTCATGAAATTTAATTCTCTATTTTTATGTTTACTTGTTAAAATTGCGAGAACAAAACCCCATGAAATACTGTCTTGCCAAAACCGTGAAATTAAGTACCTGCAAAATTAAGAACCAATAATAGGTAGTCTATAACTGTTAAAACTTCAGGGAATTTGCTCTTTCAGTTGTTTTAGCCTACCCCTTCATGGATGATTCCTGTTTGGTATTAATCTTGAGAATTTGACCCACTGATTACTACCATACTGGACTTGAGTAGTCAACTACATGTACATACATGTAACTTTGTATATTGCAGTAAACTAAAGCCCTTTCAATCTAAACTTGCTCACCTCAAACTCTCCCTAATGCAAACTAATACTATTCTACTTTGTCTAGATTCTCCCGCTGTCCCTCCCAGTGCCACTTGTCACCAGCTGTTTAGAGGATTTAGTTTTGTAGACCCATCACTTGTAGAAGTAAGTAAAGTGTTGCATGATTGTTTGACAACAACAGCAATTACAGCAACAACAACAGCTTTTATTACATCAAGAGAAATTGTACATTTTATGATAGCTTATGGTAAGGAAAAAATGAGGTTACCAAAAAAATTGATGAATGAGGTTATTATTAAGCACTTTGTCTTAGGGAAATTTCTTCTCACATACTGACCACAGAATTTGTGGATTTTGGAGGCTGTAATTTAGAATCAGGATCAAAAGCCAGCCTAGTACTCAACTTGGGTAGTTTTGGAGCTGACTAGATTTTTTTGAGGGAAATCTCTAGGGGTAAATGGTTTAATGCATGTAGCTAATGATGTTGTTTTATTGAAACAGGAAGAGCAATCACAATTGACATCCAATGGATCAGACAAAATGGAGACAGACCACAAAGTAGGTGTTCTGCTAGTTTTGGATCAATGTTTTCACTTAGTCTGTGTCCTTAAGACAACTTTATTTTTATCATTGGAGTAAATGTTTTATGTTACAAAAGTATACCCACCACTGTCCTTTCTATATTTGTTATTAGGGATGTACATAAAGACATTGTAATTGTGATGGTCAAAATAGTTTCATTCAGTCTGTCTCCTGTGATTAGATATTTTATGTCAATGGGAAAATCTTCATGTTTATTTTTGCTCTCTCTTTTGTAGCCTGTACCTACAAAGTTTCAGATCAGGACAACATCAATCCTTGAGGAGTATGAAATTAAGCAGGTGAGTTTTGTGTAAAAGTTGGTTGTAGTTGTACATCACACTTCATCGTTTTGCTGGCAAATGCTTTAAAATGCCATAGCCAAGAGCAAAGTTACATATCGAACTAGGCAAAACGTGATAAATTTGACCCAAGTATCTTTTTTGCCATTCAGAGACTCTTCTCTGGCTGTGAGGGGCCCAAATATTGTTAGCCAAACAAGAAAAATAGGTGGAAAGCAGATGACAGGAGATCTATCTGTCTAGTAACTGTATTCACTCCTCCTCTTGTGCCCAGTAAAATAGTGGTAATTGTCCTTTTTTTCCTCTGTTGTAGGAGATTGGAAGAGGGTCATATTCAGTATGTAGAAAATGTATTCACAAAGTGTCTGGAGAGGAGTATGCTGTTAAGGTAGGGACTGTGCCATTTCAAAAATCTCTTGAAAACCATGAAGGAACTCTTTAGCGGGTAAGGGAGTTTGGCGATTTATTTTGGGGTCAGTTTTGGGCAGGACTTTTTTACCATGCCTATTAGCCTATCACTGTAATCAAATTTTTCTGCCTTTTTTGTGTAAATATATGACTAACAACCCTATGGAATATGAAAAAAAGATGAGGTAAAGTAAAGGTGAACACGAGTCAAAGGCCAGAGCTTATCCCGGTTTCCTTAGCATGATGCATGCCTAGGAGTATTTCTACCTCCTCCTGGACGGGATGCTAGTTCATTGCAGGGTTCCCTCCGCTCCCCGAGCAGTATGTTGCTGGTACCCATTTGCACACCTGGGTGAAGAGAGACAAATTGGAGTAAAGTTTCTTGTCTAAGGAAATAACCTGATAGGTGAGACTTGAATCCCAGACCTCCAGATCTGGAGTGTGAGGTGTTAACTGCTTGGCCACTCATGCCTCCACAAAAAAAAAAATTTGTTTGCATCAATTCTGTTTGCAGGAAATTTTTTTCCTGAAATCATCCTTGAACTCAGAATTTTTTTCTGAATTCTTCTCTCCACAAATATTCTATGAATTATTTACTGAAATCACCCTACTGCCTTTAACAGTCAATTGATTGGGGTATGAGGGACAGAACAGTCATGACCCCAAATGTCATCTGGATTAAGTCCTGGTGTCCAAACCCTATGTTATTGTGGGTTGAGTTTGTCATTGGCCATTAAATAAAGCAATCAGTCCAGTTTCAGACATTGAATCTGCTGATTTTTCATTCAACAGGTTGTTGATAAGAGTAAAAGAGACCCAACTGAGGAAATAGAGGTAACAATAACAACAACTGATTTAATGAAGAATATTAACCTAGTGCTAGGTGTTACTTTTCAGTGTCAGTGGGGAATTAGAAAAATGTGGTATCTTCGACCTTAATTTTTGTTTGGTAGGGAGATGTAAAGATGCATGCATCACTGCCAGTCTGTTTTAACCCTTTAAGCCGTTATGTCCACATGTAAATTCTCCACACTGAGCTCCGTGTATGTACTTCTCCTTAGCCTACGTGTAGTTGCACCCTCCCCCCTGACAAAGCAAAAACGGAGAGTGGGAGCATGACTACATCTGGCACGAATCGTGTTATGTGACATCACTCTTAGCCTTTCGTAGATGCTCCCTCTCTCTGTTTTTTCTTTGTCCGGGGGAGGGTTTGGCTATACATAGGCTAACATTTCCTTAAAGAACAAGTGGAGAGGATTTGATAAATGATCACCGGATTATTTCTTGGATGATTATTTTGTTAATTCTCTTACCCTTTACCCTGATTATATATGGATATTGTGCGGAGAAAATTGATGTTGGTCTCTCTTGATGGGGGGTTAAGCATATTTTAACACAAGTATTGGTTTTACATGTCATTGTTTATTTGTTTTAGCTTATGCTGACATGCAGTGCTATTTTTCATCAGATTCTTTTGCGGTATGGAAACCATCCAAACGTTATTCACCTGAGAGATGTAAGTTCTCTATTGAACAGATATGTTTTTCCCATTCTCTCGTTACCCACTTTTCTTGACAATAAATCACATTGTATTGTTAGTTGTGCTGTTTCATTCTTCTGAAAGATTTGAACCCAGGAGTCATTTCATAAGTAGGTGAAGAATGATTGGGTGATCCTAGTCCTGAATAGGACTGTTGCTGACAGCGACTGATATTTAGACAACCTGTGCGGTAGTTACGGTAGTTATCTCCAGAGTCAAAGTAAGTTATACCCTGTCAGTTGATGGTATCAGGTCAGTAACTAGAGTTAAATATCATCAACTGATGTGATACAACTCACTTTGACTCTGAAGATTTCCACCACACAGGTTGTGAAAATGTCAGTCACTGCCAACAACAGTCCTATTCAAGAGTCTATTCACCTGGACGATCGTGCTCCACCTACTTATGTTTCATTTTTGTTCCCTTGTAGTTTGGTACCCAGAAAGTGACTGTCGTTAGTCTTATACTGTTTGAAGAAAAAAGAGATGATGGACTTCCTTGGAATTGCAAACATTAACCTTTTAAGCCCCAATATCCACATACAACTTCTCCAAACTGATCTCTATACATTTCCTTGAAGAATGAGTTCAGAGAATATGATAAAAGATCAAAGCATTTCTAATAGGTGATCAATTTATTAATTCTCATAACCTAATCTCTTGACAATCTATGGATATGGTTGGGGGAAAATTGATGTTGGTCACTACTGGGACTTAAAGGGTTAAGCTCATGTATCATTATTGTTCTCTTTGCTAGGTTTATGATGATGGTAAAAACGTGTTCATGGTCATGGAGCTGATGAGAGGAGGTGAACTCTTGGACAGAATACTGAAACACAGGAGTCTTTCAGAAAGAGAAGCTGCGCTGATAATGTACTCTCTTGCTAGCACATTCGCATTCCTTCATGAGGAAGGGGTATGTTTAACTTTTTTATTATACCTTGTAGTTGCTATCTGTTTTCTTATTGGCCTGTTCGCCTTGGATACATCACTGAGATGAATTGACCAACAGGGACTGGGAAAATGCCGTACAGGGACTAGGTAATGAGCACCATATACAGTGGTGATCATTCTATAGAGTGCCTTTGAGCATTGGATACGATTTTTTTAAATTGTTTCAGCTATATCAGATGACTTAAGCCACTTTTAAGAACTGAGCTACTATTCAAATATTCTCAGTTTAGACAGATAAAAGTGACTTGTTCAACCAAACCAATGCTATCAAGTTTTCTTTGAAGAGTGCAATTTTTTGGTTTCCAATAAATTATACCAAGGGTTCATAGGGTAAATTAGATATAGGGTACCAATAAATTGTTAATTTCTTTCCCAGGGTCAAGGATTAAGAACTTAAGCGGCATGTATACACCTGTTCTTAATTAGTTGGGAGTACTCCTTATGCCATAAAAATAAATTCATGTCTTGCTGTTGTTACAGGTTGTACACAGGGACTTAAAGCCAAGCAATATCATGTATGCAGATAACAGTGGCACTGCAGAATCACTAAGAATTGTCGACTTTGGGTTTGCCAAGCAGATCCGAGCAACGAACGGCCTTCTGATGACACCTTGTTACACAGCAAATTTTGTGGCCCCTGAGGTTCTAAAGAAACAGGGTTATGATGCTGCATGTGATATCTGGAGTCTTGGTGTTCTATTGTACACCATGCTGGCTGGGTAAGTTACAAAGTGGTATAGGGAACGTAAACCTTTCACTGCCAGAGTGAATGATGTAGTTTTGTGAGGTGGTTCTTACAACTGTACTTTTGATTCTGTGGATGAAATCCTATGGTGCTACCGCTCAAATGAAACCTCTTTAGCAGTACTTTCACATGGTACTATTTATTTGTCATGTAGTTCTAACTTTTTTGTCTGTGGACAAAATCCTATGGAGTGACCATTCAAATGAAATCTCTTAGGAAGCTCTTTCATGTGGTGCTATTTGTTTTTAAAAATTTTACGAAATGAAATTTGGGATTTTTGTTGAATTTGCCTTTGGTCACATTTGGCAGGGAAAGGGTTAAGCAATGCTGTTTTTGAGCAATGCACGTCAACCGGAAGTGAGGCCTTTTCCCCTTTAATTTGCCTTTATGCTAGCTGCCAAATGTGTTTATATTTGCTAAATTTCTTACACTTACAGAGACGAATTGCCCAAAAATTTAAGCAAAACCACGGGGCAAGAATACAGAAAGTCTATTTCCGGTAGATGTGTAGTCTGCTACACAGCCGTTTTTAGAGTCGTCACGCAACGCTCCTCCCCACGTGGGGAGGAGCGTTGCGTGTCGACACTAAAAACGGCTGTGTAGCAGACTAGTAGATGTGCATCGCTAAAAAATGTCTTCCTCAAGTTCCTTTATGATTCTTCACTAGTGGAACTGGTAAGGACGTGTAATGTTTGGACTAGCCTGCATTGCAACCGGCCCACGTATCGCGTAAACTATTGGTGTGGCTATAAGCAGATGGTTTAGGGTGTCTGCAACGCAGGCTAAGATGTAAGCCATCGGCCATTTTGAAGTTGTGCTCATGATCGGGTTGTTGGTGTGTTGATTTGCGTTATGAGGTTATTTTAGTTTGCGAACTTTGACTCATTTTCCCGCTGAACCACGTAATTGGCAATGAAAGAAGTGTCAGTGTCCCCAAAGCAATCCCATAATGCAATTCGACACAACACTGACCTTCCCAGTCAAACTGGTTTTAATACGGCTTTTTTCAAGATGGTGTTATTTTGTTATAAGTCACTACTAGATTCCATTTAGATTATTCCTTCTTATTCAAATTCGGTTTACTGTAAACAGTCCACAACAATGCCTTAACTTCAGTTTCCAAACACAGAAATTCCCCAGTTCCTATTAATAAAGCTTTTTGTGTTTACCTTGAAAACGTTCCAAATAATAGTTTGCAGTTGGTAAAACATGCGTTAGAAAGATTTTCTTGAACTCTTTGTAAAATTACGCCCCAGCATATGATTGCATGTTAAATCTTTAAAATGTATTCCTTATCTCTCTCATAGGCAAACGCCATTTGCTGTTGGACCAGAAGATTCCGCAGCGGTCATCTTGGCGAGAATAGGAGAAGGAAAGTATTCCCTTGTTGGAGGGGCCTGGGACAGCATGTCAGATGTTGCCAAGGTAACTAATTATATCAATTGCTGGATATGTAATTCGTTATTTTCGTTCAGCCCTATAATTACTAAATTTATGGGAATATACTTATTCATAATCATGTTGCCTTTTCTTTAGGACTTGGTCAGACAAATGCTTCATGTAAACCCGCATCTGCGACTAACGGCAAAACAGGTAAAAAAATTTTTTTCACGGAATTAAGATACTTTAGTTAGCTTTTCGACGTGATTCTAAAAGTGGGTTGAATAGTTATCTCAGGGATTTCTTGGTTGATTCTGGGTACGAATTTGCGGAGTGATTAAGTCAGTTCCTGTAACAGCGATGGTGTAATGTTAAACCGAATCCGAACTTAGCACTTTTTCCAATAGCAAGCGTCACCAGCAATCCAATGAACCACTCAGAACTCGGGTAAAATACATGTCGCGGGCATTAAGCACGGGAAACGCGTGCAAGCGAGTCACAAGTTCTTTTGATATTACCTCTGATTGGTTAAGAAAGTGGCGTGACTTTCTTTCAGCCAATCACAAATCGTTGCTATGAAAACCCAAGCTAATCGCAAAGAAAAAGAGTGCTGTCGGGGGAGGTTTCGACTCCGGATTTAACCTTTTTTGCTGTTGAAGGCCCCTCTTACTCGAACTCCCAAGGGAAGCAAATAACACTGTCGACACTCCCAGAATTTGATTTGCTGAGTTAAATTTATCGGAAAATTAAGCAGAACGGAAAGTGCAGTTACTTCATGTTTTCGGGGAGTTCAGGTTAACGAGGTTATGCTGTAATCTCGCTGCATTGTCTTCTTGGATGTTGACCTTGATTTGCGTTTCACCATACAGGTTCTTCAACATCCCTGGGTTGTAAGCCGCTACCAGCTGCCTCAAATCAGACTACACCAAGTTAGCAGTGTCTCAAGAATCAAAGAGGCAGTAAAGGCGACCTTCTCCGCACTCTCTTCTCCTGACAACAAGAGGCTAAAGCCTGTTCATGCCTCGCTGCTGGCACAGCGAAGAACCACCAAGAAATCACCAAAATGAGTAGTTTCGAGTTATTTTTGTAACTGAATTTTTGTACGTTTTTCTACGTTCTAGGGTTTTTGATGATACGGTAGGAAAGCACTCTAGATACGGGTGACTTTGTACTATAATCGCCTCAGAGATTTAGATGCATTTGTAGGCACAAATCCAGCATTGGTAAAAATGTAAGCAAACAAACAAACAAACAAACGCCAGGGTTTTCTCACTATTATAAGGGAGAATTTACGCGGGTTTTCATGTCAGTCCACTTTACCAGGCTTTAAATTGCGTTCTTCATCAGATACAATGGGTCTATGACATCTAGTTCTTCCGCGCTTTCTTGTTTTGTTAATTCCATTGCTCAGATGTTCTCAGATTTCAACTTGGATAAATTTAAATTGTCTAGGTATTGTGCATAATGCAATGACCAAATGAAAGAAAAATACCGACTTGGCAGTACAACCAGAAAGCAAACTGAACTACATCAAAGACTCATAAGAGGTTGACATTCATCCCCAGTCTTCTCTTATTTGCCCCTTGACTCTTGACCTGAGTATGAATCATAAGAGACGACTGGGTACGAGTGACGCTTGGTAGATTTCAACTTTGTGGTTATATAACAATGTCGTTCATAGACGCAAAAAGTTAACCATTAACTTCTAGTGTCATATCATTATTAATATTTATGAAAATGCAAACGTGATGTCATCACAATGCAGAGAAAAACAAATAAACAAATACAGATAATAATAGCAAATTACTTTCAAGACGTTTTGTTCGCCACGCGAAATTTGTAGTTTTTTGTCCTCATTTCTATGATTCTGACCAGCAGAATTAAAGTGTAAAAATAATTGAATAATACATTGAATAATGTTTTTGCTACATGTAAAATGAATTAAATTGACAAAATAACTTTTCAAATTCACCATTTGATTACAACTGTTATAGGGATAAGTGAGCTACCAAGTCCCAAAAGTGACCAACATCAACATCAATTTTCTTCTCACAATATCTATACATACTCAAGAGAAAGGGTGACGAGAATTAATGGTATGATCATTTAAAGGAAAATGCTTTGATCTTTAAACACATTCTTTCAATTTATTCTATAATAAGTGTATGGAAATCAGTGTGGAAAATTTGGGATCATTGTAAGTTTCTTGGAAACTGCCAACCTACCCCCCCCCCCCCCCCCGCTAAGCCAACATTAACACTTGCTTCTCTTTTAGGGCAAAATGTTGGCTTAGGGGAGGGGTAGATGGGCAGTTTCCCGGATGTTGGGGCATGAAAGGTTAAAATTGGTTTCGCTCTTGGTTTGCTGCACATTACAATCCCCAGAAAATTGTTTATCAATTAAAATGTACCATATATTAGTTGTTTTTCAAAGACTTTGTTGGACAAGTTTATACTAGATTATATACAGTGCATTTTTTGGAAGAATACATTTACAGCAGTTGCTGTAACCTTTAGCCTACATAGAGATTGAAATAAGAGACCTCCGTCTGCAGGCTATTAACTTGTTACTATTAACTTCGCAAAACAAATTCTTTTATAGTCAAGGTATTTTCATCAAGGGAATGATTTGAATGTATCCCGTCAAAGTAGATTTCGGAAAATATTGAATGATATTTCAGTAGCACACTTGAACTTCGCAATTCGGTAGCACACAAAAAAACAGTTGAGAAGCTGTTTATTTGAAGAGATCTGGTCTTCCCCAAATTCCGATGAAGATACCAGTTAGGTTTCCGGTGATGGTTATGGATTTTAAAGAGGCAAATAAGTTATGAATATGGAAGTTCTTTACCCGTTTGCCTTGTTTTCGCTCCAGTGATTTTCAAATAGGCCATTTCCGAGTTGCCCAAGGCCTCTGTTTCAAAGAGAGGCTAAGTGCAAAACCATAGATATGAATATGATTATTTATTTTCAAGCAAATGAAATTCATTTCTACAAGAAAGGTTTTGCACTTGGCCTCGTTTTGAGAGTGAGAGTGTGGATCTCGGAAATTGGCCTATTGCTCCAGGCTCGCTCAGTTATCAACTAAAAAACAGCACCTAATCATTGACTGCTTTGTTGCATATTTGTACTTGACAATATACATACTTTTATACTGCAGATATCATACCTATTTTTTGCAACTATGCTGCTCTAATTTCGTAAACATTGTAAAGTTTGTACCCAGATTGCATATATGAATGTTGTTATCTTTTATGTGCTTGAAATATCACTTGTATGTAAGAAATGTAGCAATTTTTGCCGACACGTATCAGACATATCTCGTTTTTTCTGTCATTTTACTTGGTCACCTTTCTAAGACTTGAGTCACAAAAGTGACTTTATTTGTTGGCTTATCTTATTTGCTCTCTTGAATCTAGTTTTATCTTTGTCTGAAGTGTCGACAAAAACGCAGATACATGACGTGTTGGATTGTTTCTATTCGATTAAAATAAAAAAGGAAAATAGTATTTGTTATTCAAGAAATTTAATAAGGTGAAGGTTGTGAAAACTAAATAGTGATTGTGAAATATATGTTTTCTTGTGTTAGAGCTCTTTAGGGCAGTCTACTGCTGGTCAACTTCATCACTGTTTCGTTAGACAAGTATTGTCTGATGTTTAATTCTGTATTTTCAAAAGCTGATAGGGCTTGTTGTAAATAAACTTACCTCACTGGCTTGTAATTTTCATGTATTTCTTTAAACAGTTGATAATAATAATAGGCCATTTTACAGTTGTGTATGGAAGCGAGGCTGAAGGTGACCTTGTTTTGATACAAACCTTACCGCTTTATTATGTAAATCAAATTATTCTTATGCTAACCAGTATTTTTTAAGAACAATTTCCATAACAAAGCAAAGAAGGTTTGTATCAAAACAAGGTCACCCTCAGCCTCGCTTCCATCCATAACTGTAAAATGACCTATTAACAATCAACCGATTTAATAGGCCATTTGCACGATGGCGTCATTTTGCTATTACAACCAGAATCCTTCAAAGTATTGCTTTCTTGTGCAAATTTAGGCTTTTGTTATCTAAACCGCACTGGGACTACCAAATTAAAATATGAAAGGAAAAACGAAGTGAATTCTGGTCTTAGAGCCTGGTTACATGGAGGTGGGGGACCCCAGGTAGGTGAGGTAACCCGCTAAGGTGGGGTATCCCGCCTGTCCACATTACCTCTCATTTTAGTTTGATCACGTTTACATGATAGGTGGGGTGACCCGCCAAATTTTACCTCACCTACCTGTGGTCCCCCACCTCCGTGTAAACAGGCCCTTAGTAGTAATAACACGTCATCGTGCAAATGGCCCATTTACGTAGCCTGAATTTCAGACGATTACTTCGAGAGGAGAAAACGACTCGAAGCAATCGTATGAAATTCAGGCTACCATTTACGAGGGTTGCATGGAATGACAAGACATAACGCTTGATTCCTTGATCGAAATTGGAATATAGAAATGTTTTTTCTGGGGGAAGGCGATCCATAGGCTCCACCTCCAGACTTGGGTGTCTCGATGCGCCCGCGGTACTCCCCACCGAGGGCGCAGCAAGATGTCGAGACACCCCAAGGCTGAAGACTGACCCTAGCCTAAACAACCCAGAGAACTCCGGAGACCGGTTCACAGACCCTCCACTTTCTCTATTAGAGGTCGTCGAGCAAGCGTATGAAAATAAAAACCGCGGGAGATTTATTGACCGCAAGGGCAAGGGGGCTCGGGTTTGAGAAATAAGAAAACAGAGATGGTCCTTTCTTCTATTTCGCGGTCCCCCTTCGTTTTCGGCGCGTTCGCCCACGTGGGAAATCGAATAGGTCATTTCCGAGTTTCCCCGGGCCTCTGTATCAAAACGAGGTTAAGTGTTTAGCCTGCGATATGGAAATGAGTTTTCATTCTCATGCAAACTCGTTTTCACAAGAAAGGTTTTCTGCGCTTGGCCTCATTTGAAAGTGAGTGGTTTTCGACCTCGGAAGTGGCCTATCGTCGGAAAAAAAAGACAAGAGAATTGTACATAGACAGGCTAGCGAAGTGGCGTGTGCAGACTCGTTCCAAGTCCCTATCTTTCTAACATTTTAAAAATGAAGCTTCTCTATGAAGACTATATGAAGGGCTGCGCAACCTTAGATTACAGAGCTGCGATCAGTGGAATCATATCGCAGGCTGTTCTCTTGGTCCCATGGCTCATAACAAACACCGTTTCCTCTGTCCCCTGGGACGTTCCTCCTTGCAGCACAGGATACCCAGGCACACTACAGCCTCCTTGCCCTTGAAGCCAAAATTGTAAGGATTTGTTTGGGAATTTGATAAAACGGTAAAATGGACATAAACAGCCATTGAAGTGTACATACCCGGGAGATCATTCCTCATAACGAAATGCCTTTTGTGGCTTTGCTGTAGAAACCATTGTGCATGTGATGTCAAATCCAGATCCGCGTTTATTTTTAAAATGCATGTAAGTATAATACGACACAGATTTTAAATGCATGCAAACATAACTTTTTGAAAATTACGTTAATTTTAACCCCCCTCTCCTTTTGCCTGCGAATGTAGACTTGTATCAGGGTCGGCTCTACCCGGCAAGTTACTTTTATTACTTTTGGTGGAGATGAGAATGAGAAGCGAAGAGGAAATTTATTTGGGTTCGCAGGCTAATACAAAAGCGCAGATCGATTGTTTTTGCTTTATTACTATACTATATTTTAATAAAAGGAAAGCAGGTTGGGAGGAAAGTAATTTGAACGGGCAGGTTTCTCAAATCCCTTGAAGTTCTCACGGGGCACGTGCCTGCAGCTGCGACCTCGTTTTCATTACACTTAATAACTCGACCCAGTCGTCCGCAATTGTCTTTGAAAGACGTTAGGGTGCGAAACTTTTATTCCCGGAAAACGTTCGACGCCTTAATACTAAAATGGAATATTCCGTTCAGCTTTCAGTTGGGTTTTAATAGGGCACCATGGATCCTTAATTAGCATGGTCTTTATTCTTTATTCTGAAGGGCAATGGTATGAAGTGATATCATCTCGAAACCCTTCTGTAAATATAAATCTTCTTATAGTTTGTTGGCTGTAGGCCTCCAAAAAAAAACAATGTTTGAATCTATTGCTGCGTCACTACTAAATCACGTCCTAGGGAAATATATCAAGGACTTGGACAGTTCGAATCTGCGACTTGCGATTCTGCAAGGTAAGCATCAGCTGTGTTAAATATTGCTAAAGAACTGATTGGGCGAGTAATGTAAGCACTTATCTATCCTGAAAAGCTTAGTGTACATTTATATATAATTCAATCAGGCGTAAAATCACAACGTAATGTCCAGTATGACAGAGGACTAACCGCTTAAAATCTTTTTTTGATGAGACAACTGCCACCTCAAAAAAGTCACGTCCAGCGCGAAGCTAGAGAAAATACCTTCGCAATGCACTTCTCGTTGAAAGCTTCGCTACTAAATAAATAAATGGGCTAGTCCCGACAACGTTAGGAAGGCACGTATTAAACCTTAAAAAAGATCGCAAGGGTTTGTCTTTGTTGAAGCTTTAAGTTATGATTGCATAGTGTTTCTTTATTATTTATTGAGCGCTTTATGTAATATTTTCCCGAGTTTTTCCAGTCACCAAGCAATTTGCTTCTTATGGCGTGACACTGTCACTTGTGTCAGTTATGTTGACTTAGCGTGACTGAACAAATTTTGCTGACCAACCGAGCATACGGAGCTTCCTGTGTCAGTTTTGAATGATATATTAATTTTGTTGCTTTGCGAGGAGTTATGAAGCCTTAATACAAGTCAAAGATATTTTTGGGTTTTAGTGGAGCTCTCTTGCAAGCGAAGCGCATGCAGCGGAGCACCATGGATAAGAAAGTTTGTTTATCTATGCATCCAAGAAATTTTGGTTCTGACAAAATCATCCGTACATACACGGATCTTGTTCGTACGTACGTCAACCCCATCATGTAAGTCGGGGTGAAATTTTGCTTTTCAAGTACCCTTGCATTTCGTCATTAAATTGCATAGCCACCCGGACTTTTAGAGATAAGAAAATAACAACAACAAAGCCAATTCTTTCTTTCGACTTAATTTTAATGTCTACATTGGCGTGGATAACAGAGAAAGAGCTAGAGTGACAGATAAAAAACAAAGGAGACCAATTTTGTTGGAAGAAAAACATGAAAATTTTATATCTGTGGTGAGAAAATGAGAAATGCCAGGGAGAACACTGAGGTGAAAATGAGCAGCAGAGAAAAAAGTGAACAGGACCACATACAACTTTTCCTCCGTAAAACATGTAACAAGGAAGTGTCTGGAAGTTTTGCGTTGTAGTTATGCAAAATAATGGCAACAAAATGTACAATAAAAGTGTGCTGCATGTGCAAAGTTGTTTTTTTGCTAATTAGACCTAAAAATTTTTTTGGGCCCTTTTTGTTGCCCTTGCCACTCAGCATTACACGATTTCATATTTTGTTTGAGATATTAATGAGAGCTTCACTTTTAGCCCTGGATAAATCTCTATATATTATTTCAGTGTTATGGCTAGGTTGTGATCAGATCCAATTCTTGCAGGGAAGTGAATGAATACTGTATTTCCTTGAATAATAGCCATCCCTTGATTAATCACCTCCCTTGAATAATTGCCCCCCTTTGATTGAAATATTTAAAATAATTGTCTTCCCCAGGCCCTTGGCCATCTCCTCTTTGTTTTATCCTCTCCTGTCAAGTTAAAAATTGACTCAAGTTTTTTTTATTGAATTGTTTTCATTGATTTTAGAAATTAACCTTGAAAATTAATCAAGGAACCAAGTTTGGAACACTTAAAAAGCCCATTTTCAGTTTACTTGATGTGATTATTTTTCGATTTACTGGGCTAATAAAACAAAATATTGAAATGATGATTATTTCAATATTTTGTCTTATTATCCCAGTAAAAGGGGCCAATTATTTGAGGGAGGCAATTATTCAAGGGAGGTAGTTATTACCTCCCTTGAATAATTGCCTACCCTCAAATAATTGGCCCCTTTTGGTGCCAATACAGGAAATACGGTAAATGGAAAAGTACTTAGTTAAAGTATGCACAGCTTTCCTTTTTATGGGCCATGCATTTTTGGGAAGAGGCCATTGAAGACACAGAAAAATTATTGGAATCAAACGTCTTAAATTGTCTACTAAAGATAACAACAGTCAATTTGCATAAAATAGGTCTTAAAATGAGGGAATGACATTTCAGACAACTTAGCTACTAAGTCTCCTAATGAGGACAGGGCCATGTCCCTCACTCCACTACCCCCCCCACCCCAGGAAAGTGTGCCTCTGGCTCATATTTTTTGCCTTACCAGTCATGAGTGGTCTCTTACCTGCTGAGCTAAAACTTAGGGAGAACACTGTTAGAGATAATGTCAGATAATCTTGCTCTTTCTTCTAGGAAATGTTGTTCTTACGGATCTTGAACTGCGAGATGATGCATTGGTAAGTTGCATTTTAGAAAGTGTGTTAAATAAGTGGACAGAGTCCAGTCCGCTGGGAGATGTATGTTCTGTCTTTTGATTGCGCTTCTTGATCAGTAAATCTTAATTGTGATTTGCAATTATGTATATAAATTTTTGTTGTTAGAAATGAGAGATAATTTCAAGCAAAATTGGATGCAAAACGTTCAAATTAAAATTTGTTGTTCGCCTGACCTGGTTGGAGCACTGTTTGAGCATTTAACCTTCATTAATCCAACTGCACCCTGCTCCCCACCCCTGGCCCGCCTCTAAAGAGTACCCTTTTCATGTTTCAGGTTCATAAAAGAATAGGGATTTCTCTAGTTAAAGTATATGAAAGGGTAGGGAAATCTGTCACTTAAATATTTAAAAGGCCTTGGATTGAAATATTTTGAAACAACACATCTTGCAGCATTATTATTTCAGTTTATTAAATGCTGCCTATAATCATGCAAGAGAAGACTTGCTGTTAGTAGGTATGAGAAAGGGGTACCTTTTTTTCTGTCAAAAGTGGTATGTAAACGGGTAAGGGGTTGGACCTTGGTGCGGAGTCTCCCTGTATAAAACAATTTTGACTGCCCCCCACTGGGATTGCATCCAGTAAGCGGAATGAAATGTGGTCAATCTTGGCCGGGTTGACAGCTCCATACAAATCCCTGTATTTTATCAACCCAACTCTTGAGTTGGTGTCTTTGTTTGTTGCACTGTGGGAACTGACAATGGAGGCTAATAATTGACCTCTTCTCCCCAAAAAGTGTTCTGTTCTGTTGCTTGAATTGGGTGGGGGGAAGGGAAGGGAATAGGTAGGACTATGAAAGCAAAAGTGTTCCTTACCGATGTCAGTTGACTGATTTTATTTCCTAGAAAACATACTTTATGTGACCTTGTAGTCTGTCATCTTTTATCAAGTCTTAAATTGATGTGAGTAGGTTACTCTACGTGGTAGGCATAGTAATTATCCAGCCACTTAATTTGCGGGTAGGATCCAGTTTGTCAGCATGAATGGCCATTAGTAGCCTCCCCGCAGATGTCCTTTGGAGTTCGTTTGCCACGCATTTGTTTCTCCCCCACGGATGGTCTGTGTTCTTTAAATCTTTCATAATTATCACGTGGGTGATTCCTGCCTTGATTAAAGACAAGATAAAGGAGTCTGTATTACTGCTCCTCTGGTGGAGAGGATGTTGGTTCATTACTGAGTGCATCACTCCTTTCACAACATTATTCATCACCTGGGTGCAGTCAGCAGAGCCAGTCAATCTGAACATGATAAAAGTACTCTCCCACTGTAATGTTACTAGGACCTTCTTATACACCTGGCGTTGTGGCGACAATGTCAGGGTTCTTCTGTAAGTAAACAAAGCGAGTGAGGGCAAGGGTTGATGTCACTTCTTTCATTTGGCTACATGTACTATGAAGTTATACGGAAAAATGAATCAAAATTGGTCCCCCAAGAGCAAACTATCTCATGGGGGAATTCAACACAACCCCAGGGGGAGTCATCCGGGTTTTAAGTGACAGCGATGATCAAATGGGGCAAAAATGAAAACCCAAAAAAATGCCTGGACTAAAATTTAACCCCCCAAATATCCCATGCCGAATTTCCAAGCCATAGAAATATACTTAAAGCATTAAATGATATAACACGAAAAATAGAAACATTAGTTTTGAATACCCCAAAAAATCCCTACTTAAATCAAGCTACCCCCAAAAAATACTTGCCGAAATTTTCCTTCCCCCCAAAAATCCCGAAATCGAAAATTTCAAACCCCCAAAAATCCTTCGATCATCCCTGTCACTTGAAATCCGAAGGACACCCCTGGGGACACAAATGGCTGATGACGGCAGTGTTAACGTCTGTATTTGATGTCTTACTCATTTTGGTGAATGCTGTTTTTTTTTTCTAAGGACGAGTTACACCTTCCAGTGGAGGTCACCCATGGCTATGTTGGTAAGTTATTCATAAAACAGGAGCATAGGTGAATTAGTGTAACAATCGTTAGCTGTCACCCTCATAAAGTGTCACATAAAGTGCTTCTCTTTTTTGAAAAGTTGTATTTCTTCTTCTTTCTTCTTATTTCCTACTACAGTCGAAGATCTCATAAGCGACCAACTCTAGTTACGACCACCTTTGTGAAACCCCGCTTGAACTGTGACTTAAACTTCGTAATGAAAACCTCTCGTAAGCGAACGCTCCCCTAAGCGACTGTGACCACTTTTGGGATTACTCAACTGGACTTTTCCTTTGTTTTTAGGCTCTTGAAGCGACCACTCAGAGTCTTATTCACAAAAATCAACTTTTTTTATGAAACTGCACACTGCCCTCATGGTTCTTTGATAAAGATCTTGGGCTTATTTTGGTCCAAAAAAACTGGACGTAAAGTTTAGCCTCGTCTATATCAGATATAAAGACACTCATTAAGCATAAAATTTCTTTTGATTTTCCTTTGATTATTAATGAGTTTCTGAAGCTCTCCTAAGTGAAAGAAATCCAAGACAGTCTTGGATCCTGGATGTAGTTCCAAAAGATATCCATACCTCCGCCCCACGGAGGGCACTATTGCTTTAGACCCCCCACCCCCCTGGAAATTCCATTTCAGCGGGTGCTTATCAGACCCCCCCCCCCCCCCCCCAGCCCCTGGAAATTTCCGTACTTTCCCAATTTGGTTAGGCACCCCCCTGGAAAGTAGATAGTAGAAAGTAGATAAAGTGGATAGTTACGTGAAAAATGCTGTTGCGCTATACTATTATGCGAAAGTTAATTGTTTCTGCGATAAAGAGAGAAAAAAATCCTTTTGTTCATGTTAATACAGTGTCTTATAATCTCAATTTTGCCATGGAAAGGTCTTTCTTAGTTAATGTATAATTAACGGCCATTTACTGAGGAATATGAATGTTGATACCTTTCACGACACAAATGATGCTATCTGTAACTAAACACCAAGTCAGGAAAAACATGCATATGTCAGGCTTGGCTAAGAACGCGACCACATTACGGTAAATACCACAATTTATAAAATAACTAAGATAGTACGCGCGTTCTGATTGGTTAAAAACCTATGGTTTATTGTGCCGGTAAACTCATAGAAAACTTAAAGTTATTTTGTAAAAGCAATAGACTACACTTTCTATGGGTATACCGCGTGATAACCCACTTAGGATGTGGGGAGAACACTCAAAAAGCTTGTAAATCACTCACCTTCGGCTCGTGGTTTACAAGCTCTTCTCGTGTTCTCCCAACATCCCGCGTGGGTTATCACACTGGTAAACCCACAGAAAGTGTGGTCTATTGCTTAAATATATCAGCTTTATTATCCAGCTATACATCCGAGAAGTTTATTTATGAGCTGATGATAACTATCTATGTTGTAAGAGGTGAAGAAAAAATAAAATTTAGCCGACCGTTAATAAAGCATTATCGATGAAAACAATATTTATTGTTTTAAAAGATCGTCATCAGTAAAATTTACTGAGAGTTTGCTTAACAGAGCGGCTGTTAGTTTTTGATAACTAACTAGTGTTACTTGAAGTCCCTGGAAAAAGACCTCGAGAAGCCACCCCACCCCCCTCGGAAATTGCGTCCTTTTAGAACCCCCCTGAATTTCCGTTGCCTTCCATAGGTGGGGGGGGGGGGGGGAGGGGGTGGTATGGATATTTTCTGGAACTACATATTCTATGCCGTTGTTTCCGGATTCCAATCGATGGTGGGATTCCAGATTCCTTTAGCTGTATTCCGAATTCCAAAGCCCAAGATTCATTAGTCTAGTCACAGTCGTTTTTAGTGTCGTCACGCAACGTTCCTTGCCAGGAGCGTGGCGTGACGACACTTAAAACGGCTGTGTAGCAGACTAAGGATTCAGGAACCACAAGCAAAGTTTTCTTGGATTCCGGAATTTCCCGGATTCCGGAATCCGAATTCCCTTATATGGGGCGAACCCTTCATTGTTTTACAATGCCGTCGCTTATTAGAGCCCATTCTTGTAAGCGACCAGCTCTAGTTACGACCACTTTTTCCAATTTCCGAAGTGGTCGCTTACGAGAGGTTTGACTGTAGATTATGAAAGCGGGAATTTTCCGTTGTGGCTTGATTCATTTAGGTACCCCCAACCTTTGGTTCAACTCGTATACAAGTATCTAACAGTTTTAATAACGTCAAGAAAAAGAATTGCAGATTTGTAGTCACTCCTAGCTGAGTTCGAGTTGAGTCTTTTGGGGCAAATTTCCACTCTGGATATCGTAGTGATTGGTTCACTGTTCTAATCTCATGACATCTTAGAGCGGTTTTCATTTGAGTGTCGAAAAGTAATTGGTTTTGCACTTTCTACACGATGCGATTGGCTTAAAAGATTCGCGCCACCTTTTCATCCAATCAGAAGTAAAACCAAAGCCAATTGTGACGCGCTCGCATGCATTTTCCCGCGCTTTGCGTCAGCCACATGTAATTACTTCGAGTTTTGATTGGTTCAATGTATTGTCTGTGTCCTATGTGATTGGCCAGAGTAATTACTTTGGTTTTGGTTTTACGACACTCAAACGAAAACCACTCTATATGTTTACAGGTAAAATACGCTTAACAATTCCATGGACAAATCCTTATTCAGGACCATATGAAATAACGGTTCATGACGTCTACCTGATAGCAGGACCTATTCGAGGTGAGCTGATACTGATATTACAGTGCGCTTTAATCTCACAGAACCGGAGTCACTACCTGAGCAGCAGTTAAAGAGATCCAAACTTTTACCAGTTTTCTAAAAACCGTTGCCTTGTATGATTATAGTGCACTTTCTCGGGAAACGTTTTTATCTGAAACTAGTCGTATATTGTTTTGCAGTTAGGTAATATTTTGGTTACATTGCGCCCATATGTAGCAGGTGCTACAAAAATTTATAGATCTTGTCACGATCTTAGTGAAGAATTCTGCAATATTTCAACACTTGTGACGCCGTCTGGGGAACCTTGGTGAACATTTATTTTTCCCTCGAGCTCTCAACATTGCACTGCAGCAAAATGTTGCTTATTCTTTTAGCTATTTGCACGTGAGGTTGCTAGTTGACAATGTGGACATGTCTGATTAGATTCAAGATATCTGTTATACGATGTTTAAAGAGGGGGTAAAGGCGGGGTGCTACGCACGTATCACGGACATTAAAAAGTAGAAATAACGCATCACGGGATTAAAATTCCGTGTTCACGTTTCACGGAAATTTCCGAAGTAAAAGAACAGTGCATGTCTGGACCTGTTCAGAATGCCGCTGTCTACAAAGTTAATGATGAGTTACCACTTAATTGACTTTTAATAGTAGAAAACTGAGACCCGAAGGGCCGAAAAAATATTGTTTGGAGACCGGGCCCCCCTTGTCTGACGGTCTTGCTCTCCTAATAAAAGGAAGCCCAACCTAGACCGCGGTTTAAGAAATCATTGGGCCTCCAGATCTCTTTCTAAGTGAGTTATTTTAAGGAAATGAATGTTTCTCTAGTCTAACCTTGTGCTGCCATGAAGCAATTCTCGATAACCCGTGTTTAGATAAAAGCGCTGAAAAAATTGAAAATGTCTTAGAACACGTTTTTGTTGAACACTGGCTAAACTCTGTTTAATTAACCGGCCTTTAAGTCTTTTAAGACCTTTTAGAAAAGTTTATTTGAAGGTCCACTGGTTTCACTGTAAAATTTGTCTTCAGTTGAGGCTCTACTTTCACGAAAAAAATTAGATGAAAATCACGGATATCGGATAAAAGATTTTAAAGTTCACGCATCACGACAAAGCAAACCTTCACAGTTCACGGATTTTATTTTAAAGTTCACGCATCACGACAAGCAAACTTTCACAGTTCACGGATTTTAATTTCATATTTTCACCTTTCACAAAAATTAGCACTTAATCCTGTATCACGCAATAACCCCTTTTCACCCCCTCTTTAAAGCGCATGTTGGTCAAACGAAGGTGCAGGAAACATTTCAGTTTTAAGCGTAACGTTTCCTATGCCACTTAAGTAAGGGTCGTGACCTGTTTAAGTTGTATGAATAATGTTATTTCTTCAATCCAATTTAGAGAGAAAATATGACCCTGAGAGGGCAACAGCGTCTGAAATTGCGGCAAAGAGGAAAAGACTTTCTCAGATTCAACAGAGAGCTCACCAAACAGAAGCCGACAGTATTGAAGGTTAGTAGTGTAGGAGGATTTGTATGATATTTAAATAAATTATAGCATTTAGGGCAGATTTTAATTTGTCGTTTACAAAGTGAAGCGCCTTCCTGCTTAAAGCACAGTCCATACACATCAGGCCCCTGTTACTTAACAGGTGGGTAATGCTACCTGATCCGACTAAATATGATTCTGTTTTCTCTTTTTGCGTTATTTCGCCCTCTACCTAGTGGAGTTCAATTGGCATTTGAATTTATTAAAAAAGATAGTGGTTTAATTTCGCTACAGTGAATCAACGCGGTGACAGGAGATAAAACAGCACTGTGTCGTGAAAGGTTGACAACTCCAACGAGGTCTTTCTTTTACACCCATCTAGAGTTAGATCAGTGACCGCTTAAATTTGAGACCGAGCATACGGTTTTTTGTCCTTATCCGAAAAGGATACAGTGTAAGGGAGCTTAAGCTACTACTACTACGACGAGATCACGCTTTTTTGTATGTTTCTATACTGTTGTTGTACGGCTAAGTCAGGTCGTGAAACTTCCTGATTTAACTTTTCATGGAGGGCACGATCACAAGAAGACGAGTTTCTTTTCGTTTTCGGAACTCAGGTTAATTCCTTTAGTATTCAGCTCCTGAAAAATTCGCCAAAATTTGACAAAATTGAACGAGTTGGAATCAAAGCTATGAAGTTTCGTTACGTACCTCCCTTTTAAACCACTTGCACTGACGTGAAGCAAAACTACTACTCCGAAGCAGAATATTGGCTGGACATATTAGGCTGATTTAGCAACAGAACGGGAACGTTGACCAATGGCTGAGCGGCAAATCGGGGACCTGAAGTCGAGTTTAGTCCTTTCCGCGCCATTTCCCGTCGACAAATGACGTTCCCGTTCTGTTGCTAAATCAGCCTATTACCTCCCCCTGGACTCTCGGTCTCTTCCTATCTAGGATTAGGCTTTTGTAACTTCAAGGAAGCATCGAACTTCAATTCTTATAGTACGCAATCCCATTTCTTACCAGAAACTCTAAATGGTATTAAATTAATTGTGTCTGGAAGGGTTCTTTCCAGCGCCAACTCAATGAAACGTACGTGGAGCATTGTATAATCCGAATGGCCAGAGAAACAAAGATTCTCCTCAAAGACGGCTGTTGAAAAAATGCATTGAAAGCTTTGTTTTGTTTTGGAGAGAAACTTGCAAACCTGAACCTTAAAACATGATCTTTTGCGGCTGTGATTTTATGAGATGAAATGTTCCGTTGAGAGCCAGGAAATCTGAAATGTATTTAAAACTGGTTTGCTCAGTGTATACGAATTGAGGCTACAGCGTGTTGTTTGGATTGAAATGTAATGTCTATCCATTGTCTCGATTTAGAAAAGCCAGTGGATGATGAAGATGGCTCAGATTCTTTTGTTGACAAATTTGTGGCGCAGATTGTAAAGAATCTAAAGGTAACTCTCTTTAATTTATAACAGCGTAAACAAATTTCGTGTACCAAAACAAATTAATACAATATCCCATAGCGTTTATAAAATTGTATAGACACTTTTTTACATGGGTTTCTTGTCAAAATTGCCAAAACACAACAAATGCAAACTGGTCACTGGTTATCAAAATTCACATGGATGACTATGAATTATCTTGAAAGATAACCCAGAGAATAAAATAGAAAGATGTTCTAGTCGTTGTTTCTTGGGTAGGGAGAAATTGATTGTCGTCAGTTTAATTAGTCCTTGTGACCAATTATTTCACTTTATTTTCCAGGTATCAGTGAAGAACATTCATTTTCGTTATGAGGATAAGGTACGTTAACGAAAAACCCGTTGATCGCGGTAACACTGTTGGTAGCAGTTATGAACAGAAATCGTTCTTCATAGTGAGCACCTTTCTCAATGCTTTTCCTTGGCTTGCAGGTCACATCTCCAAATGCTCCATTTGCTGTTGGGTTTACTCTTGACAATCTGTCAGCTGAGGTGAGTTAAGGTTGGACTAGTATATAATACTAAATTCTCACTTAGGGCAAAATGTTGGGTAAGAAAAAGGGTAAGTGCCCAGCAGAGTCTAAGAATCTTATATTGATCAATCGCTTTTCATTTGATAACGCACGTTGTGAAGTAGTGAAGTTCCGCTGGTCAGTCAGTTCGGTTGTACATTTTGTAGTCCTCTTCTGTTTATCAAGTTGAGTCTCCTTCGAGTATACGCCTAGTGACTCCCCCCCTGGGAGACTCCCATGTGTAACTTTAAAGTCTCCAAAGCTGTTTCATTGTTTTATAGCTGATAATGAGTGACTTATCTTTTCAGACTACAAATGAATTGTGGCAGGAATGCGTTGTGGATTCATCTATCAAAACAGTGTATAAGGTGAGTGTTGAACGCCTAACGTACACGTTAAGTTTGTGTAAGGACAACTACGCCGCATAAAAGGGAGTTTTAAGTTTTAAAAAGAAGAAGTAAGTTATGAGCCTAACTAATCAGTGGCCTATCCAGGGGAGGGTCTGGGGGTTAATTTGCCACAAAAAAGTTCAACAGTCCTTTCTGAACCAAAGTTTGGAACCCACCCTAAATCCCAAATCTGTAGGTTGTCAAAAAGCCGGCCTCCTCTTTCAAAATGTTTCCGTCTCAGTTGTTTTAATAGGGAGCTTAAGTAACGACGTCGGCGACGGCAGCGAAAACGTCCCTCAAAAAGTGAATTCGCGCTGCTTCCAACTTCATCGTTCTTATTCCAATTCTTTTAATTTGTCAAAAGTTGGCGATTTTTCGGGAGTTGAATTTTAAAGGAGTGTATCTAAGTTCACAAAAAGAAAAAGAAAATCGTTGTCTTGTGTTCACGTCCTCCATAAAACGTGAAATTAGGGAGTTCCACGTCGTCGTCGTGCAGTGACGGCAAAATAATGTACAAAAGGCGTGATGCACGTGCAGAGTTGTTGTTTTGCCAATCTGAACCTGTTGCTTTTTTGACTTTCTCGTTGCCGTCGCCGTCGTCGTTGCTTAAGCTCCCTAATTTGAGCACCAAGGTGATGGAAACCATTTGTCAATGCAAGTAAGACCAATTAATAATGGATATTTCAAATAGTTGCCCTCCCCCTATCTTGTTAAGTCATTAAACTATTAATTAACAAGCAAGCGTTAGGAACAACTGTACGATAAAATATTTATCTACTCTTTTGTCATTGGTTTTCTAAAAGGATCTGTTTAAAGGCTTAACGTTATATGTTAACGGTTCTTTTGTGTTTCTCAATCTAAAGATCGTAAGTCTCGATTGCCTTTCTGTCTACTGGAACACCAATCAGAATTCAGATATGTTTTTTGGAAAAAAGAGTTCATGGAAGGTGAGAGTTATTTTTCCTCTTATCTCTTTATTTCGATGTTAGGTTTTGGTAGATTGGTTACGCTGGAAGCTGCTGGACACTTGCAAATGGTTAATGCATTGTAATAAAGCTTTATTTATTTTATTTATTTTAGGATTTATTGAGTCACGGTATTTCAAGTAAAACAAGCGTTCCCTCCAACTACGAATTCAGTATGTATGAATTATGAATTGTAGGAGTAGATCTCGATAAAATCATAAATAATTATGATTTCCAAACTAAAAAATGTGCTAATGGTTTTACTGATAGTGCTGAAGCCCTTGTCTGCAGAATGTCACGTCATTGTTGACCAGTCATCAGAAATAATTCGTGATACACCAAAGGTAATATCCACATTTGTGTATACTTTCATTATTGTAAACTAGAGTGACTCACTTAACGCACTTTATTTGAGTGTCAATGTATTTAACACGGTAGTACTAGTGTCCTAAATTAGTGTTTTCGTGCTAAATACATTGACACTCAAATAAAGTGCATAAAGTGAGATTGTTTACAAAATGCAGCTTTGGCCAGACTTGTTCAAATCCCTAACTGTTTTGAATTTTAGTGTTTACTTATCGCTCATGCATGAATCATTGCCTATCCTAGTTTCGTTAACAGCGTCTTCTGTGTGAATAATTCAGGATTTTCAGGAACTTTTTGAAGTAGCGGAGTCATAGGTGAATCAAGGGGACGTCAGCTCCATTGGTGCGAACATGAATGCCGAAGGCCAAGCTTCTATGGGATCTGGTGCATGGTCCTCCGCGAAACGTTTGAAATTAGAGTCCTCTAATGACGTTTCGTGGTGCGAAAGTGGTTGACAGAGATGATCTTAGTTCGCATAGAAAGCAAAATAAGGCTCAATTCTTTCTTCGATAAACACATACAAAATCATTCGATTTATTTACACTTAAGAAAGAACTGTTTTGTGCGAGAGAACCTTACATGTCAAACGACCGCACTCAAGTTTAGCTTCTGGCATGAAACAAAATCTCTGAAAATTATATGGCATTTGACCCTTATAACAGTAACTTCTAGAAGCAATCATTAACAGTACAAAGGTCGACAACTCAGTAGTAGCAACTAAAAGGAAAGTTTAATTTTCATGAATTTACTGAACAAAAGGCACTTACCTTTTTTTCTGGTTTCTTATTGTTTGCTTCTGCAGTTGCTGATAGAAGTTTTGCAGCAAGAGTTATCTTTAGTGTTCTCTCAAAACCAGGTTTGTGTAATAGAATTGTGATGAGGATCTTGAATATTACTGCAGTTTGATTGCTCTGCGACTTTGTGCAATAACACTGTTAAATACTGTGCACATCATAAAATTTAGCCCCCGAGACCATGATGACTTGTCAATACGATATTTAAAGCTTTAAAATTGCCTTCAAATACCACCAAAACAAGAGTCACGTTCATATTTCTTTGTACATAGTAGTTGAAAAGTACTCGCAATGTTGTGGAACCCAAATAGTATGAGAAAATCAGAACTCTTCCTGATGGGCAAAACGGCCTTTTAAGCATAACGCCACGCCTGCATATACCAGTCACTCGTGTTCGGATCAATTGGATTAAATGTCATTCTCCTTATTCCAATGTGAACGAAAACGTGGAATTATGAGGATTTATCTAAGCAATGCTGTTTATGGATATCAGTGAAAAGGTGAGCCTTTTATTTATGGGAGCAATTTCCTGTTTCATTCCAAGAGTCCCAGCCAGTGTATACACTTGTACTTCATTAGTAATGAGCTAGATATCCAGTATTTTTTTTATTTATAAATTGTTTTCAATTTGAGTACAAAATGTAAACCAAGTAAGCTCAAGCAATTCCATCTGATTTTTGTTTTACTTATTCATTTGTTTTAGTTTCACAATCTGATGGACATGATTGAGTCATTTGAGCTCATGACTGTTAACCAAATGTACCTAAAATATCAGCCAGCGTTACCAGTGAAGGAGGACCCGGCTGCCTGGTAAACACTTCCACTAATGTCGTCACGTTCTTGCAACTACAACTTGCAATTACAAAATAAATATGAAACCTTAAGTGTAGAAGAAAGTATTGTAAGAAGGAGCTGTCGGTTGTGATCGTTTATTTGGTAAGAATTACACCGCATGAGTTGTCGTTTTAATGTAAGAGTCAAACGCTTTGTTTTCTCTTCTATATTGTTGCTAGCATAGGACAAATGTAAAGTTTATCAGCATGGATAAACAGTATTAACTTAAGATGCTAAAAAGTACATCTCAAACTGAAGTACATCTCAGAGAGAAATAGAGGAGATTGACGCTAAATCGTCACTCGGCAAAGAAAGTAGCAGTAAACAGTTTTCTAACTAAATAATCAAATAAAAATGTTCGCTTGTCATTGACATAAAAAATTTGCCAATTTAATTGACTTATTCAGGTGGAGATATGCATATACTGCAATTTGTGAGGAGAAAATTAGAAGTTGGACGTGGGCCCACATAAAGGAACACAGGTACATGATAACTACCTCTATGCGGAAACGGCGACTTTGTGACATAACCGTGCAGTTCTTGTATCGTATACTTTGAAATTTTTACATTAGCGCAAATTAACTTGGATGAAAATAGCAATTTCTTTATTTTTTTAGGATGCGTTACAACCTCTACAAGGAACTTTGGGAGAGGAAGTTGAAAGGTTTGAATGAAGATGAAAGACCAACGGTATTATCAAGTATTCAGGTATAGTCCGCTTTTCAAAGTTTGACATTTTCATGCTGAAGCATTGTGATGATGGTGTTTCAATTAAAACTGGCTTTTGTAACAGTTGTACTCTATCTTTGTTTAGTCACTTGAGGATAAGATGGATATCCCTAGTATTCTGATTGCACGGAAGCATGCAGAAGTTGAGGTATGTCTACCTTTTTTTATTTTCGGTATTTTTGAGCAACTGCTTTGACCCCCTTTACCAAGTCTCTGTTTGACAGACACCCACCACTGAAATGGCCGTTCTTTGACAATGCTGTCAAACGGTATATTTTTTCGTTTTTGAATAGCTGCCATCACCTTACTATGGTAAAGAGTTGGCAGCTTCACGATTGGGTTTGACTTAAAAGGTCAGGTCAGAATCTTTAAAAGTTAATTGGAGGATTGCACAAGCCAAAGGGTATAACAGCGAAACATACAGTCATTGGTGAACGTAGAGAAAAATCAAACCCCTAAACACCAAAAGCTAAGCTAGATTTTGTCACTGCTGGTGTAGTTGTAAGGTACTTGTGTTCTTATGTTACTCAGGTTCCTCCTAGCGAGAGGTTTGACCCAAGTAAAAAAAAAAAATCTGGTAGTTGGTGGTCGTGGTTTGGTTTTGGTTCTGCAAGCAACACTGTTTCAACTGATTACGAGGGCGTTACAGACGAAGGTTTGTTGACCGTTATTCAGTACATAAATTTATTTATTATATAGTTTAGAGAGCGTCAAATGCAGAGAATTTCGATATATTCGGGATAGACATTTAGATGCTTAACTTGACAATGTACATATTTCCTTTTTATAGATCAGGAAATCTGGTCAAATTTGTCTGTTTCTGCCCTTCCCTCAGAGGAGAAGGAGAAGTTGTACAAAGCTATTGACTATAATGAAAGTGTCCGAGTAAAATATCCCACTGAGGTAAGGACCTGCATGGTTATTCGATTTTTCGTTGTTGCGTGACCGTTAAATGATAAGTTCTCTCTGTCGAAGACACAAACAAGCGGAAAAAAGTTACCACATTGAAACGGCAGTCTGTGCCTCGTTGTTGATTCAGTGATTGTGATTGTAATCACTTTTCACCACTAAAGCTTGGATTAGGTTTGGCGCAAAAATTCATTTACCTACAACATTCTCGAGGATACCTTGACTATAAATTCCTAAAGGCAGCTTAATCCAAAATGCAAGAAGAATGTGAGGGACGCAAACGTATTTCCAGGGAGAGACACTGCCTAATGCTTGTTTTACTAAAATACGGAATTAGAGTTGCCACGGTCTGAGGTCTTCGTGTGTTATTGTTTTTAATGTCAAGTCTCTTTCCATTTACCACAGTTCATCAAATCAAGAATAACTTTCAACCTTGATAGTTGCACGGTTATACTTCGTGACACGACAAACAGGTGGGTTGTGAAACTTCCTTCTGTTCATCTTTTATCTGTGCATTAGTTCTATCCTTATGAGATAAAGTAGTTTAACATTGTTGGGATTGTTGTAGTGAAATTGCACAAGTTTATACAGAAGGATTTGAGGCATGTTTGCAGTACAGACCAGCTCAGTCAGCTTTTCGGTAAGCAAAAGAAATATGTTAATAAATTATTTTTCTGTCACGGTGTGGTCATTTTAGGGTTTAAATCACCTCGTTGTGACTGCCTCTCGCTACACCTTTCGCGTCAGCGTTTGTTTCATGGCCACGCATTGGCTGTAGCGAAGCAGCTTCTCTTTGAAATAACAGGGTTCGAGATTGCCGACACTTAATTAGAAGAAGTGATTTCAACCTTCTCCTACCGTTAACCCTATAAACACTAAAAAAGCATCCAGATTCGTCCGAATGTTCTCTATATAATTTTTATGGTACTAATGAAGAGAATTTGTTTAACAATCAAAACATTTTACATTTGTTGATCATTTTTTTCTTTTCACAACCTTTATGTTTCGTGGGGTAGTGGTACTATAAGAAGAAACTGAATGATTACCACTCTTTAGGGGTTAAAGGGTTAAATGACGAATGAAAATCCGATGACATGATTTACAGTATACTCCAATGTTTTTATTTGAAGATTTGAAAGCAAGATTAACAGTTTCAAGATGCTTGGCTCCTTCAATGACAATGGAAATAGGACATGTCTTGTTTCATCCAAGAACTCTAACTTCAGTAAGTGGTAAACTGTACGTTGAGAATTTGCGATATTTGGGGGTGGTGCTTAGAAAGACGTTGCTTATTAACGAGAAAGAACCACGAAAAAGTGAAACCCTTAGGTCTAGATTAGTGTGACTTGCTCGATTGTAACACTTAGATTTCCTGTGTAGTCGGTCGTCTTGTCCTTTGATGGTTATTTTTATGTACAACCTTAATCGAATTGTATGCGTCCATACAAAAGAACGATCAAATGCGTCCACACAGAAGACGATATCTTTATTTTGTTAAGAAACAAACGTTGAATGTTTTGTGCAAAACAGTTCTCCTCTCAGAATATTTTTGAGAGGGGCTATTGTTGGTGGGTATAATTGAATAAAATGATATGAGATCGTCTTCAATTCACTTACGTTGTCTAAGTAAGCTTTGTCTGATTGAAATTAGCACGGGGAACTCCTTTGGTGCAGTTTACATTTGAAACAAAGCCTTTGAAGCTGAGAGCAGACTATGCAGTTAGCTTGAAAGTGGAACCTGTCGAGGCGACCTACGACTCTGTAAGTTTGAGTAAATGCAGTTTTATTCTGGCACACCAGTTTTGACCGTTTGTCTTGCATTAACACTTGTGGGATGTGGTGATGTAAAAAGACAGTCGCGAATACGAACGTGCTACGCATGCTTACTCAGTTTTACACAGTACATGACACAATTCACATTACGTCAGTTGGGAAGTAAGAACATTCTCTCTTCGTAGACTTATTAAAGCATGCTCAAAGCACCGTGTCACCTTGTAAGTGAAGTACGTTGTTACAAACCGACTCCCCAGACGTTCTCAGATCGGTCAAACTTGTACCCCGCTGTTGGCAAAGAGGGACTAGGCTACTTGGTCAGTCACTTGCTCACTACCACGCACAATGGCTTACCGTCAGGAAGTGTATTTGAAATTGTAATTTATTATTTTTTTTCTTTCCTAACAGGGCACCATTGATAAATTCGTTGCATTTTTCAGCATGCCAGAAAACTCCAAACTTCAAGAGTACGTGAACGCTGTTTTATTTTTACCATGCTAACGTTGCAGCCTATGTATATGCTTCTATGAAGGGAAAGGGTTTTGTATGTTAGTATGGGATAGGGAATAGAAGACAGAGAAAGGGTTGGTCTAAAAGAGAAATCATTAACCGGTTAAGATGACCGGGAGCATTAAAGATTTGTCAAGATTCTGTGTTGCAGGTGTATTAGGGTATGACTTTTTAAGTCTATAATAGAGCTGTAATTGGTGTGGTAAGGGCAACTCTGCCAGCTGTAACATTTCGGAATGGACCTTATCTTTGACTTTGGAAAAGCGAGTGTGAGAAAATCAGAGTTTGCCCTTATCACAGCCTGCTTAATGCAAGGAAAAGTTATAATGGTTTATGGCAATGGTGTAGGGAAATTGCATAGTAAAACATTGATGTTGTAAACATGGTTTCTATTACTTTGAACTACTTTCATCCAATTGATGTTTGGAAACTGTTACATAATAGACCATTTTCGATCTATCAAAATTCATACTTGGCTCCGAGGCTTGGGGAAATAAAACAAAGGAAATGTATTATTCATTACTGAGCCTCAAGATGATTTCTTTTGCTTTATTCCCCCAAGCCTCGCAGCCAAGTATGAATTTTAATATATCGAAATTGGTCTATTAATGCTTGTTAAATTCCAGGCTTGAGGTGGCCGCAGCTAAGAAGCTCCAGGAACTGCAAATGTGGACGAGAGCAGGTTTAGAGTATGCTATCACCCAACATCAGGTCTGAATTATGTTCTAGTTCCTGCCTGCAAACCTGGCCTAAGTTTATAGATTTTTACATAACATAATGTGGGTCGTGGCTTTTTACCGGGGAGTGGGTTAAAGCTATTGCCATGTTGTTCAGTAGATAATTCAAAGAGGACAGAAGGCCAATTGTTGTTGCTCGAAATATCTAAAAGTCGTAACTGTTCATCAGTAGGATGCCTAAAGTGTGTGCAATTCTACAATTGGTTTCGGCTCCATTGAATCCTACACGTATTGTAGAACATTTTAGGAGGAGCCACCCACAATGTGAACACGGTTACTGACAAGGCATATAAGTAGGAAAACAACCCAAAGAAAATGTAATGCGTTCAAAAACGAACTAAATACACATGTCAATTAAATAATAAAAGAGAGCGCGCGCATATTTAAATAACGCGTGCGCACACAAGTGACACAACCTACACTGACTGAAATTAAATTAATAAAGGATACGGCGGCTCCATTCAGCCATTGATTGCCTGTCTCCTCTCCCGCAGTGCAGTTTGATACTTGTCGATGATAACTTAATGGCGCTTGAAGAATTTTTTAAATGAAATGAGAAATATAGTGGATTTAAAGCCTTCGACATTTACCCTCTAAATTGCTCTCCTCTTCACCCAATTGTATAAACAGTGACTTACTCCTGTACATAAATTTGTGATGGATCCGGGTCTATTCGGAAAAGAATAGTAATTCTTTTAGCTGTTCATGCTACCAACGGGGACAAGTTGCAGTCGCGTTGGCCTCTCTGCGTCCTTACGATTTACATTTCCATAACATTTCGTAGGAAATTATTTGTCAAATTGCCCACTGTGTTTTCAATGTGATTAGGGAAAATCCCTTCTAATCTCATTGGACAGTAATTGACGTCTCAAATGTTGACTCAAACAAAATATAACAATATCTGTTTATGTTATCGCTACTTCTCTGTTGAAAGAGGTTGTGTCTATGAATCAAATTGTTGCTCTCTTATTTGTTAACTTGGTGATGCATGTAGATTTCCAAGTTTATCAACTGAATTCCTGCTAAACGAATCATTCAATTTATTTAACTAATGAAAGGTTCATGCTCTTGGTAGGTCACTTACTTTGATGTGGATGTCAGATCCCCTTTTTTGGTTATTCCTGAATATGGAACTTTAGAAAGGTGAATACTGGTAGTGACTTATTTGTTCTTATAAACTGTTAGTGTCTATAACACCATGCATGAGCCCACCATGCAGCCGAGTGACCGCTTGTCAACACCACAGGCACAAATATCAAGGTACAAAAAGAGCTAACAGGAAATACAATCAAAACCTGAAATATGCCCTTACTTCGAATGCTAAAACAACCCAAAAAACAGATGCGCCGTGGGCGAGGCAGGTCACCGAAACAAACTGAACTTTGAACCACCATGTGATCTGAACACCCCCTGCACTCTTGAGCCTATACTACCAGCCGTGTGTAAGGAAAACTTCGTTTTTCGCTTTATTTCCTCCTCAGCCAGTGAAAAACCGCACTCCATATTTTTTAGGCAACAATCGAGAAGAAATGTTGTTCCATTCTTGTTCAAGTCTGTGGACGAAATTTTATTGTGTGGTCGACCTTGGAGACTATCTATTTAAAACCTCTGTGGTATTACTTTCAGTTAGTGACGTTTGTTTATTGTAAGAGATTTTTATAAGTATTAAAAATTTTTAATGTTATATTTTTGACTTGCGCATTTGCAGGGTTGGGAGTGTTTTAGCTGTCGACTTGGGACACTTGACAGTGGTCAGCAATTTGGCATTACGAGACACAAGTGTTAGAGTAAGTCTTTTGACTTGATACTAAGTAATGTGATTGTACAGTGAATTCATAAATTACGAAATATCGTTTCACTCAAAAAATAATGGTGCAGCTGCATCTAAGCGTGGACACGAGACCAAAAGACATGTTCTAATAGGGTGCCTCACATGACGTGTTTTTCCACCAAACATTTGAAGTTTGAAAGCCGTAAAAGCAAACTGTCGCGCCAAAGGTAAGTTGTTTATATGTTTTTTGATGAGCGCGTTCCGCTGATTTTTCATTTTTCTCAACTTTCTGACATATTTCTCGCTCAGAAACACCACACTTGCCTCCAGAGATTATTCTTAACGTCTAAAAATTCTGCAAATACTTCAAACTTCGAATGTTTGGCGGCAAAATATGTCATGTTTGCACCCAGTTAGAACATGTTTTTTTCCTCACGTGTACACGCTTAAATGCAACCGACGGTACCTAAGACTGTAAAGACCTGATTCTCACTACGGATGGCTAGGATAAGAGAGAAAGTAAAGTGAAACCTTCGTCAGGCGGACTCATATTACGCGGACACCCTGTATTAAGTGGACGACTGGTTCAGGTTTACAGTCAACTCATTGACTTGATCGAATTGGTCTATAGGACCGTAGTACTATAGTGTAGTGCCCAACAACCAACACCGACTAGTCTTACGCGCAACCTCGAAATGGCGTATGTAAGAAAAATGTATTCCTCCACTTATTTGATATACTATGACGTGAAAAAGTCCTCGATTGTATTTGAGCCTATATAATTCCCTAATTTTTGCTCAGCGTTCTTTTTTGTTCTGACATCTGGGCTACTGGGACAGCCTTTCCTGGGTTATGTGAAACGCGCTGTGCTTTTTCTTCATTGTTCTCCCCTTACTTGAGAAGATTGTTGCGGGGAAACTGTTTTTGATGTTTTTGACAGTCAATACAGTGTGAAGATGGAGGTCTTATTTATTTCCCCTTGTTTTTTTTTTTCTCGTCTCTTTTCAGAAAGCATCCGATCATGAGTTAGAAGAAATGTTTTATGACAAGTTCGAGGTGACTTTAGATGATGTTCAAGTCATGATCTTCGGCAAGGGTAGGCCATAGTTGATGTTGCAGTTTTAAGCAGTGTGAATCATTGTCGGATAAAAAAGATTAGGCCCGGTTCAGACGCCCAACTTTTCATGAACCGAATCTAATACTTTGAATTGAGTACATGAAAAGTTTGGCGTCTGAATCAATTGGGAACGCCTGTTTCAATTTGGAACGGCTCAGCCGTTCTTCCCGCCTGGCCCGGCCGGCAATTTCGACTTGGGATCGACTTTGGAAAGGCTTTGATTCAGGCGCCGAACTTTTCATCTACTTAATTCAATGTATTCGGTTTGGCTCATGAAAAGTTCGGAGTCTTAACCGGGCCTAACACTTCTCTTCTGTTCGAAGTAGAAACAAATTTACTCATTTCAAAGCCTTCCAGCGTTCTTACCAACTTTTCTAATTATGAATTGAAGGTGTCAATTGGAAGTCATCCATGGCTGTTTCATCTTCACCTCATCACATGCTGCCATCAACAGCTTTATCAGTTCAGATCCAGAAGAGTATAACATTTGAAAATGCAGAGCTACCAGAGTGAGTAACTATTATCATTCAGTTTTTTGCAACGGTCTGATTGGCCTAGAAACCATTACGTCATTTGTTTATAACTGACAATGGTCTACTCATTCGCTATAGAGAAACGGTTTTTTTTTCTATTGATTTTCTTACTATTTGGCAGTTCATTCTTCATGTTTTGAAAACGATTGACGTTTATTCTTTGCAGATGGATTCTCTTATTACTTCAACATTATTGGTATAAATTAACAACTTGTTTGAACAACGGTGACATAAATTTGCTACAACCATGAATAAAGGAATGCGAAACACAACAAGCACAATGATTTCATAATCAAACAGTTATTTGAACTCGGTTTTCAAAATATCGTGATTTGCCAGTGTCTCTCATATCAGTTGATTTTCCCTGTCTTCAGCGTCGTCAAACTGGCAAATTAAGATGTATTCCCCCACCGTCGTCCAATAATTGATTGTCATCTGTATGTTTGGGTTTCGTTGTATAACATTATTGGTCTTCTCCACCAGCTCCTGTTAGTAATCTGTGAGCACAATCATAAGCATTACTGAGATAAGAAAGACATAAAAACACATGTGCCTCGAATAGCTTAGTGACATACGTGGTAGAGATGGGTTCCAGTTTACAAAGTACTCCAGTATAATCTACGGAACGTCGGAAGAAGTGTTTAACTTTGTTGGTGATCACAATATTCATGATTTTTTCTACCCCAGACGTCGACCCCTGTTCACAGGTGTTATAATAGACAAGGTAGAAATATTATTTAGCATGTCTCGTACGTGCGAGTGTTTCTCTATTTTTTTGTGTCCAAGGTTTAAAGTGTCATCTGTTCTTCCCTCGCTTCACCTCAAATTATCCGACGAGAAAGTCAAAATGCTGATGCAGGTATGAACGAACGAGCTTGGTGATTTGTGCACCCATTCTTCTCTTAAAGCTGGACCGTAACTGACCAGATTTATTGGCATCCTTCACGAAGCCGTGAATCATTTATTAATGGTACTTTGTATCTTAGTTTGTAGACCACTTTCCCGTTGGCGTTCAAAGACCTTCTTCGCTTGAAGAAAAGCAGCTTGAGGTTGCTTCCAAGGTAAACCCAATGTAATTATTAGTACATTTGGAGCTTCCTAAAACCTTAAGAATATTCATTAGAATAGACAAAGATATAAGATGTGAAAAACTTTAGCATCGAAGGTTACGTTCACACGGCATCAGAAGAATTCGACCGGCTTAAAAATTTGACCGAACACTTGGTTCACACGGAACTTTGAACGGCTAGGCGTCGTACGGTTGACTGGTCGTTTCGTGTGAACAGAACACCTGAACGCAGGAACTTTCAACAAGTCGAAAAGTCGTCTGGTGCCATGTGAACTTAACTTAAGTGTTCCCAGTGCATTTGTCTCATTTCGTCAGTAAGATATACAGTTAGCAATGTATTGTAAGCAGCTCCAATGCCACATTTGTGATCTTTGTGTATTAGCCTAACCCTTGCCCTAACCACGAACGTGGGTATTTATGTACGTACAATTTGCACACACCAGGGTACAGCCAGCTTCCTTGTAGTTTGTCATTGTGGTCACTGTAGTGTTAAGACTTGAAACCTTAATAGGTACGGTTACACGGGACTCTTACCGTGGTAAGTAACCCTTTTTATCGCGGGGAATTTGGCGTGGTGCGTGTGATCAGAGCTTTCCGAGATAAATTTACCTTGAGAAGTATCCATGGTTACATCCAAAAGTCGAGCGATACCGCCCATGACATTTAACGTGGTAAATAGGTTGGGTTTTCCGATCCGCAAGGCAAGAGACGCGACCAGGGTTCTCCATTTGACACCAACATGAAGCCGCGAAAAATTGCCTATTTTAACGAGTTTCTTTCGCGCTGTTCCGAGAAAGATCGATGTTGGCATGGCAGATTTCTCGTTAAGATGAAAGTTAAAGGGAAATTGTAAGGCAAAGTTTGAAGTGGTTTGTTAGGCTAGATTGAGGAGCGATATTTCCAGAAAATATTTTCTATTCCTGGCTTGTAACGAACCGTGTGATGCAGCGGAACTATAAAATGAAATCTGAGACCAAATGTACTTACGTCTGCACTAAATTTTCCGGACTAATTTACCAGTTGAAATTTCAGCTAAATTATACATAAATTTTCAACATAACATGAAATACTGCCATGATCGACGGCGGTTATTACCGCAATAAAGCGAATGGAGCCGTAAAGCGGCTAAATTACCCTTGGAATTCATTCGCGTGTAACCACATGTTACCGCGGTAAACTAAACCCACGTTAAAATTAAACACGGTTTGGTTAACGTGGAAAATGCCTTTACCATGGTGTGTGTAACTGCAGCTAATTTTGGCAAAGGCTGCTAAACTGGATAAGAAACTCCACCCAAGAAATATAGTCTATGCAAAGCAGAATCGTTAAAATATCACTGTAAATAATACAAAAACAGTTATATATGTTATTGATCTTCGACGAAAGGCATGTCAATGCTTTTGTGGGGCGTAACCTAACGCTGCTTGAAGTTTGTAATTCAAGTTAACAAACTTATAATTTTCACCAGCGGGAATGGAGGCGTAGTTCGTCAACACTTTCTTTGGAAGAGGCCAGTGATCTGCAAGCTGTTGTAGATCATGCATTAGCTGCAAGATTACACAGTGTTGAAGGTAAGTAGATAGGGTCGAGGGTCGGTTATAAAACTGTAAGATCAAAATTGGAATTCTCATTTGTTTTCCCTATTCATTTCCTACAGAAGTAGTGGGGAGAAGTTGATAAAATATCAAGCAAATTCATCGTGTGATCATGTCCTTAATTCTCATGACCACTCTGTTTTACAAAGCATTGATATTAGACGGGGAAATTTAAAATGTTCAAATATAAGTCTCACAAAACTATGTGAAACTGAACAAATTGCATCTAGTTAATCTGACATACTCTGACTTCTCAGTAGTATAGGGCGCACTGAATTAACCTCTTTTTTGGGCAGGGATCTCATTCAGGAGGGCAGCAAATACATTAATGACTATTACGTTATAGTCGTTTGTTTTTATCTCATGAATGAAATACGGAGGAATCTCATTAAGATAAGGTCATTTGCTATTTAGAAGCAGTTTAACCCGTCGGATAGATTTTCTAGGATTTTCAGGGTTTTCTAGTTTTTTAACGTAATTGTATCTTGCATACTAATGAGTTCGAAGGCAAACCAGCTCTTTCTAGCACTAAACACCACCTTTTACTCATCCCTGTTACGACTCAGTGATTTTGAGTTACAGGCGAGTAAGCGCTTATTCCTTCGACAACGTGAATACGTTTGTTAGATTTCAGTGAACCAATCATTGAAAAAGCAAGACATTCATCGATCCTGAAATAACTTGAAATTGAAAATCTGTCCAACGGGTTAAGCTACCTAAAACTAGCATACGACCTTGTCTTAAAGGTAATCGACGTTAATATAATCTTGCCCCCCCTTAATGAAATTCCTGCCCAAAAAAGGGGTAATTTGGTGCGCTCTATACTACTTTTCTGTGTACGATCTTTTTCTCCCGTGCCCGAGATTTCGGGGCTATGATTTCTGAGAGCGTTTTTGACAATGAAAGTAAATAAGCTCATTTTAGTTCCCCAAGCGAAAAAAAACAATAAGAAGCGCTTACGCTTTCTCCATACTTTTTAAGAGTGGCGTATTTAGTTATGCAAAGGGTCCCACGGCTTTTACACTCTGTTATCACTTTATTTATTTTGTGCGGGACCTTGAGACGGAGTGTTACGTATGCTGTAGTTATGAGGCCTCTTGCGCCGAGCTAATTATTCAAAGCTGCTACCGTCGTTACCATAGTGCCTATTCCAGTGGCTATAAGCTTGCCTGAACACGTGTGTCTGTTGATTAGTGCATTTGAAAGCACTTGCCAGTAAAAGAGCGAGGAAGGAAAGGAAATTTTGAGATGTCGTGTCTGCTAATAAAAGGCCTTTCCCCTTGGCTTAACATTGACTGTTTGGTTTATTCATAGGTGATGTTTGGTATGATGCAGAGGAAAACCTCGCTGATGAAAGGTTAGTCACTGCATGTCTTCATCAGGTATTGTCATGGTAAGAGCCACGACGACAAGGACAACGAAAACGTCAAAGAACAATTGGTTTTATGAGCAAAACAACAGCTCTGTACCTGCATCACGCTTTTTGGTTCATTTCTTTGACGTCAACTCCACGACTCCACGTAAAACCATGTAATGCGACGTTTTATAGGTATACAGGACGTTTTACGGGCATATGATGATGAATTTTTTCGTACCTGGATCAAGTCCTTAAGAATTCAACTCCAGGAAGATCGCCTACATTTGACAATTGAAGTGGGTCCAAATAGGCCAGAGAGAATTTGAAAGGACGCAGATTCATTTTTTTAGCGACGTTTTCACAGCCGTCGTCGTCGAGCTTAAGCTCCCTATTCCCTCGGTTAGAACCATTTAGGGCCATTTTAAAGAGGAAAGATCACCCCTAAATGTTTAAGCTTTCCATTTTATTAGTGCCGAAAATCGATGGAAGAAACATTCTATTTCGTTTGGAAAATGCTGGTAAGATAGGTTTTTCTGTAAGTTGTAAAGTACTACAAACTAAGTTTCATTTAAATGGTCACACCATGGTACGACTGCCATTTTCTTTGTTCTTGTGAAAACCGGCTGCTAACGTCATTGTTTCAAGCATTTATTCCAAGCATGACCTGGACATACTAACTGTCATCTGTCAATCGTCCTGGAGAGCGTAAGCAACTGATGAGGCCAATTGAAAAATAACTAGCCTTCTTCAATGAAGGTTCTTTTTGTGCCTAGTGCTCGTAGAGCCCAAGGCACCATGTTATCGTGCACACGTGTGTGTCCGTAACTCGGGTTTCACGTTGCAACAACAAGTGTGCTGCACGTGTTTGTTTTTTGCTAATAACACCTATTTTTTTTGCCGTTCTCACTGCCGTCGCCGTTTAGCACCACACGATTTTATCGGGAGCTTCGCTCTTAGCCCTGGCGAAGTTTATATATTAGTCATTTCGAGGGTGCTCGTGAGACTGTTGTGTCCAAGGACTATTTTGGTAGACGGAATCTGGCATACGACATAACTCGATACCAGTCTAGGGCAACCTTCAAATAGCCAGTGACCGTGGGTTATCCTCTTGGTGTTCAGTTTGTGTTCTTTACAAAACTAATCGCGGCTAAAACTCAACATAGCTAGTAAACTTTGAAATTTTTCTACTGCGTAGTAGATTCTGCTCCAACATCATAATTTCATCATTACTGTACAATTTTGTTTTTGTATGGCAGCCCAGCGAGCGAGGTATCCCACAAACTGGACAAGGTGAAATTGGCTGGAAATTTTACAGTTGAGAAGGTAACCCATAAGTTATCTTGAATGGGGCTCTTGTCAGCAGTGTTTATACAGTCTAACCTACCCTAAGCGACCACCAAAGATGCAAAGACTTAGTGGTCGCTTACAAGAATCGAACCACGGGGGTCTCTTCCGAGAAGATGTACCGACACATCTACTTTATAGAAAATACTTTATTGTATTCAATTTCTAAGTTACAAAATGCGTAGTTCCATGTTGATTCCAAAATTCTTTGTATATTCTAAGTAGCACAGTACACACAGCGCACATAAGAGATCAGACAAATCGTCAAGTGGTCGCTTACAAGAGGTTAAAAACAATGGAAAATCATTAAACTGTAAGCCCCAAATAGTGGTCGCGGTCGCTTACAGGAGGTGGTCGTTTACGAGAGACTCCAACTGTAAGGCTTTGACTGGGAAAATTTTGGTGTTTTGGAGAGGTGGTCGCACATGGAGAACATAATTATAATATCAACCACGCTGCTGAAAGACGTACAGAACAGATTGTTAATGATAACGTTATCATTTCAGCTCCTTATCACGATAGACAAGGAAAGCGAACAGCTGGCCTCGGATTTGTCTCCATATATAAGCCTTGAGATCAGAGACCTTGGAGCAGACTTGATCGTTCATCCCTGGGATTTTGAAGCCCATGTCAAACTTGGATTTATTCAGCTCCTTGATAACCACTGGAAAGGTATAACTACTATATGGGTATTTTTGTTTCCGCTATTCAGAAACACTTCAGCTTGAAAATGATGGAAAACTTGACTTTTAAAATTCATAATGACTCTTATTGATTATGTGGCCAAAACCTCCGTTTAAAGCCGAAAATTCACTTATTAAGCTAAAAGAGTTTTTTTGAATCGGATGGACTCTCCAACCACGGAATACCACATTTTTGTATGCTTTTAGATGTACCAATGTCTGCATTGTTGTTTTCTGTCCTTGATCTTTGTAGTATCTATCAACTCTTACCAGGTCTTAGCGTTAATACCTCTTATAGCAAAAGGATTTATCTTACTTCACTTTCTCTGGGTTTTCTCGTCAGATATAGATGGCTCAACCCTTTGTGTGCTGACGTCTTCGTCCACCAAAAAATGGATTACCGTCCATTATCTCAAGGTACCCAACGTCAATTCATGGTAGTTTTAAAATAGTGGCTTCTAGTTACAAATTTATCCGTGATTACACGAGCAGTGAACTCAGAGAGCGAGAGAGGGAACCGCCTTGTCAGGCGGACACTTCTCCACTAAGGTGGACATTAGCGATTCGCTGGTTTAGCTTGAATTTTGTTAAGTAATACCTCAATGATTTGAATCAAAATTCTCCGTGAGGTAAACAGCTCGAGTTGGCGCACGGGTGTGGCGTCAGAGTGGGGTTGACCTGTGATTATGGTTACTGAAAAGCAACATTAACGTTTATTTTTGCGTTTTGCTGCGGGTAAATTGCTTTGACATAAGAAGCTAGGGTGCCTTGAATAGTTATGTATGTTGACCTGTGGCCACTAGGATTGATTCTTTGTGTGATTTAATTTTTATATCAGGCCGATCCCTCAGGGCCAGAGTTTTCATCAAAGTTTCAATCAATCGAGCAGTCAATGGTGGTGCGATTCAGTTCTCTAAAACTAACAGCCAAGCAAGAGGCCATCGCAAGTTTTGAATTATTTGTTCTCAGTCTTTTTCAGAGGTAACTTAAACTGAAATTATAAACCCCTGCTTTTATGGAGATTGTGGACGTTTGTTCTAGCGTTTATTTGAAGGAGGCGTGTATTTGAGTAAATACTGTGTCAGATCCATTTAACGGCCCAGCTGTTCAAAAGGCCAATTACTGCTAACCCAGGGTTAAATTTACATAATGGGTTTCTGTTTCTTTAGTTCAAAGGCAATTTCCCGAGCGATTTTAACTGCTTATTTTAGAGCGTCCAAACGTAAAACTGTAGGCCCAAATAACGTACAGGAGTTTGCTTCATAAGCGTTCAGATTTGAGTTCAACTTTCGTACTAATCTTGGGTTATCTTAATCCTGCTTTTAACAACATTGACAACATGGGACGAAGTATTTTTTCTTTCTAACGTGTGATTGTTTCGTCAGTGAACCTAACTGGACCTCTGTCCCTCAGCGACTGCTGGAGACAATTACTGAAGAGGATGGTACTGATAGCTCTGTTCCTATACAAGGTAGTGCTTTCATCTTCCACAAAGCACATGTACCAGTTTTGAAAAAGTGTTGTCTTTTGCACAGAAACGCTTATGTTCGGTATATAGCATTCCCATTTCGAAGAAACGGAGGTCACTTTGTTCGTCAACCTTATCTAGTCCTCTTGCCATCCCAATCCAGATATGAAGTTTCATTATATAGCTACACTTGATCAAGTGGAGAAATTTCAATATCCGCAACAAACTAGAAAAATACACACTAGAAAAATCTGTGTGTATTTTTAAAAATACAAATTTGCCATCGTTTATCGTGATTTGATCATTAATTGTAAAATGTATTAAAGATTTCTCGAAGATTTTGTGTTACTTGCCAAAAGTCGTTACCTTAGCCTTGGATGAAAACTCATTTATGATGTTCTTCGTTCATAGTTACAGAGAAGAAAGCAGAAAGTGATCCAAACGTGGTTAACGTCAAGATCGTTGCGCAAGTAGAAGAAGTCACTGTAATTCTTAGTTCCATGGGTCGCCATGTTGGAAAAATCGATGTAAAGGGTAATTTCTGTTAATTTAAAACCTACCCGGTTAAAGAAGTTTAAGGTTAGTTCGCAGTATAAAAATTTTCTAAATTCTCTATCCTCATTACAGTCAATCGTATTCACCACTTTGAGGTTGCGTGGGAGACCAGGTCGAGATGTTTGTCAAAGTGCATTGTGGGACTGTTTTGGGGGACGAATTTGTCGTCATGTTGAAAATGCGTCCCACAATGCACTTTGACAACCATCTCGGCCCGGTCTCTCGCGCAACCTCAAAGTGGCAAATACGATTGACTGTAATGAGAATAGAGAACATAGCTCTCCGGCCTCGTTAATTACTGGGAGTGTCGAGAAATGGGAACCTCTTTACTGCGCGACTTCGTAATAGCTAATGAAAGAATGGATAGCGTCCCTCCAAAAACCCATTGTGGAATTTGACAAAAAAATTGACGCAGTGTTATCCTTAACTTCAAAACGGGCGATGCATTTTGTGTTTAGAGGTAAGCAGTTTTTGTGTTTAAAGAGATTGCAAAGATAGGCTTTCTTAAGCGCTCCTGCTAGTCGTTTAGCTACGCTGCTCACGTGTTATTCCAGATAGGAAAACATGTTAGACTTTTGCGATCAAATCCTGTAAGATCATTATTATGCTGACAGTGGTTGGTCCTAAATTTCCATGCAGGTCTTGATGTAGAGATGGATGTGCTTGCTGCAAAGACGAACATAACAACAAAGTAAGCGGATTTGAAAGTATTTACGCGTTCTATTATGAGAGATCTAGAAGGCTCTCCTCTGTTACAGACGTACATAGAAATATACTTCAAGCAGACTGAGTTTTTACTAACCAGTTGATTATGACGTTTTCTGTAGGTTGAAAGACTTCACGATTGACGATCTCACGGAGGAAACATTATATCCACATGTAATATATGTAATATAATTTATAATAAGCATTTGTTATCTGCATTGCTTGTCTTTATTATGTAGTAGTCTGCAGCCATTATTTATAACGAGTATGCGTACCCTATCTGTATATAGATTTCTAATACAGTCAGTGTAGTTAAAGTTTTTGGAAATGGTAACTCGATTCAAGTTTCTCTGTGGAAAGTCCTTTTGTCCTTCACTCATGTAAAAATTACGCTGTTTATTTTTATAATTTGATAGATCTTAGATTTGGCGGATAACACAGTTTTCGACTGCAAGGTAAGATTTTTTCTGTTACTGTGAGCTAAAAGTCAGCATATAAGTATCCGTAAACCTGCAGCTGTTGATAAAGAGATCGATGTGTTTTAACCATATAAGCACCTTTAAAGAACGTGCACACGATCCATGTTTATAGAACTATTAGGAGCTCTTCTATTATAGAACAACAGAAAGAAAGCAAATCAGCTGGTGAAAGACTTCACCAGGACAAACAGGGACGAACCAACAATACAGGGACAAGAGCGGGAATTGCGCCTTAGTGAAGACCAGTGCACTCCTAAGCGGCGGGCGAAGCACTACGCAGAGATGAACAGCTACATAGTCACAGGTATCAGAGGTATTGAGCGTTCCACCAGGAGCCAACAATAATTGGTACCCAATGCGGGAATAAATTGACGCGGAAAAGACAATATCTCAGGTAGGCTGGTCCAAGCTGGAGGAGAAGCCATGACAACTTCCTAACTTGCAATCTGTAGCAAGATCTGGGGGACAGAAGAATACCCCACATCATTGACACAGTTGCTGGTTGTAACCCGTCTCAAGGAAGGTAACCATCAACAGCGTACGAACTACCGCATAATCAGCTTGATGTGCCATCCAAGCAGAGTCATGTTAAAGATATTGCCAAACGTAGTGAAACCTCCAGCAGAAGCAATCATCGCTGAACAGAAGACAGACTTAGGTACAGCGTTCATTGCAACAGAATAGTTCATAAACTTCACGAGACTGTATGATAGGAACCTGTATCACGTCTTTGTGGATTTTCAGAAAGCGTTTGACAGAGTATGGAAAGAAACTCCTTATGTCTACTATGAACGCCAAGCTGATCCGATTCATAGAGAACCTCTGAAACGAGGCCACCGGCGGTTATTGGGGAGTGGATCATATTTGGTACTTGTATACATCCTGTTCATAACAGGCCTGCGGACTTCCCCGGCGCAAGTTTGCTGGTGCAGGGTTATTCGATATCGTTCATTAATTTGTTTCCCTGCGAAAGCAAAACTACAGTGTTCAAGACTTCCAGCTATGGCCTTAGTATCTCCTTTCCTTTCCTTGCCACGACCCTGTGTTTCCGATTGCTTAACAGAAACCAAGTGTTAATGATATATGAAATAAATCATATATGAACTGCGGAAATGAAATGAAAATGAAGAAATGATCGTCGCAGTGAACGCAATTTATGCAATTGCGTAAAGAAGCCTGAAAAACAAAAAAAAAGATTCAGGACTTCAACAGGGTTTGAACCCGTGACCTCGCGATAGCGGTGCAATGCTCTACCAACTGAGCTATGAAGCCACTGACGTTGGGAGCAGGTCAATTGTGGGTTCATATGTTCCCGTGAAAGAAATGAGTGTTAATGATATATGAAATAAATCATAAATGAACTGCGAAGTATCGAGTCTTGGCTATCCTAAATGAATTTCTGCTCCGTCTTCATTTCTTTTGGTTTTTTCATTTTTGTTACTTAATCTCTGAGGTCAAATAATTCTTGTACATTTCATTGGAAGGATTAAGATGCACTAAAGTGACTAAATCAACGCGGAAACGAACGCACCCGCGATTCATCTGTTGATAACTACTTACGAACCAGCCGTCCGTCTAAGCGCATTCGCGTTAAGCCCTTCTCTTCTTAAGGGTCTTTAGCAGTAATCGTATTGGTACTTTTTAGGTTACAATATTCAAAAAGTCTATGCAAGGTTCAGTTGCCGATCAAGATCCAACAGCTTTGGATTTATTCGTCGATCTTAAGTTAGGAAAGCTTCGATTCGTCTTTCTTGGATATTTTGTGGCCCACTTACAGGTATTTCGACGTTTTTGTTGTGAATCTACATAATTCCGAATTTTGACATTTGGTAGATCCTTCTTTTTCAATTACTACGGGAAATTTGTTTCCACAGCCCCTCAATTGAGTTGTGGAGTAGTTTATGTTGTTTAAGGCGACTTTTTTGACTGTTACCTGAGTTAAATAAACCCACTGTTAGTCGGATATCTGACCCTTTTCTTCCATATTGACCCGGGGAAATCGCCCATTCATTTCTCTTTAGCTAACTTATTTTGCTACTATTACTGATTCCAGAATTTCATTCAAGCTATTGCCAGTCCGGAATCAGTTGCTTATGCTCAAGAACTAACGCAGAAGGCAGTCTTAAATCAGGTACGTACCGTGTGTCTAAAAAAAATTCCCAAAATGTTTGTCGTGTTCGGTTTTTTCAAGTCGCCGTTTGAGGGTAATTGTCCCAATGTAGTTCATACGACGATACCCAGGAAATTTGATTCTTGTCTTGCTGCTTTTGGAAGGAAAACGCGCTTGAGCACCGTCACAAGATTTATATTATGACACAAGTAAAACAAACAAACAAACAACAAACAACAACAACAAAATTAAAAAGAGCAGCTATTCAATGTTATTCAGTTTTCTTTTCTTTTTTTCTCAAGCGTGACCTCAGGCAGTAGTGGCTAAGCGATATATAAGTCACGACTGCAACATTTTCCGTTGCCGGAGAGAAGTAATTAACAAAAATTGATACCTCTTCTTTTTACCAAAGGTACAGTACATCCAGCAACAGGGAGCAAAGATTGGCTTGAAAATTTCTGTGAATGCACCACAGATCATCATCCCTTGCAATTCAAAATCAAAGGAAAATCTTGTTGCAGACCTTGGGCGGTTGCACATAAATAACTCAATAGTGAGCTCTTCCCAGCATGGACTGATTGACAAAATGGTTGTGAGGCTTACCTCATTTGAAGTGGCCGGGTACGTCTACTTATTTGTATAAGTACAATAGAATTCTAATTTCTCGAAACCTCGATTCTCGAAACTCCCAATAATTAAATTTTGAACTAAAACTGACTTCTTGTCCTTATTCAAATATGCGTTTTCATTTTCTTCGCCAATTTCAAACCTGCCGATAATTAAAACCAATTCTTCTTTGTCTGGAAGTTTACAAGATCGGCATTCCAACGTACTGAAACCCTCATCTCAAATAGCTTGTTGGCATTTTGGACCAGGAAGCCATCTACATCTTTATACACTCAATGTGTGCAAAATTCCCACAAACGATTCTCGTAGTTTAGCGAGCTAAGCGATGAGTATCGAAGTTGACGAATCAAGCTGTTCTGTTTTTTAAGTGATCACTTCAGCGTAGTTGTGTGTCTGTAAGTCCCTCCTCTCAAGGTACTGAAACGCTCGAGAAACTAAGCTGTTGGGTAAAGAGAGGATAAAGCTCGCTCTTGCCTGGGTTAAGTATCGTGGTAAGGTATTTTTTGCTGTAATGTAATCCAACAAATCGTCTTTAAAATTTTTTCGTGATTGTAACTAGGAATCACGTTTACTTTTGTTTATGTCTATTATCTAGCCAATCTCAGTTAGAAAAGCATCTGAGTAATTACCTGGTTGAACCGATTGATCTCAATGTAATCGTAAAAAGGCGGCTGAACTTTGAGAAGACTGACCTTCCGTTAATTGGAGTTGAAGGGAAACTGGAGTTTTTGAAGGTAGGAAAAAATACTTGCAATTGTTGCAAGTTTAAATTAAACTCGACCTTTCTCATTGTTTTGATGCATCGTAAATCATCTTTGAATGTAGAATTATCCATTTGATGTTGGCTTATACGAATGACAAAAGCATGCGACACAAGCGGAAGCAGGTTGTTTTTATGCTCTCTTTAACGTTGCTTTTAATTTCAATCCTCGCTAAAAGTCCTTGAAACTCCCATGCACTTCCCTTTCCCTCTGCAATGGTGAGATGCGATCACAAAGGTACATGGTACAACAGCATTGCAAAATAAGGGAGGGGAAAAACGAAAAGGAACAAAATTTTCCGAAGTGTTTCGAGCGTTTTGTCCAAGATTGTAGCTTAACTTCTTCCAGGGAATGTTAGATTTATTAGAAAGCTCAGGTTGCAAAGGAAGTCAGTCTTACAGCTTGCCATTCAAGCAAGCTGTAAGTAGCATGTACTAGCCCAAAATTCATTTCAACTAGCCCCAAAAACTTTTTGAAGAGCAGGATTGATTACACAGTTCTTTTATAATTTGAATTCCTCAAAAACTATACTTGCACGTTGGACAAGTTAAGAACAGAATTCACTAGCCCGATAGCAAAATCCACTAGCCTCAGGCTATCGGACACTGCTTTCTTTGCACGCTGTAAGCTTTTTAACATTCAAGTTGGTTCGTTTCTCTTTTCGCAGATAAATTTAGGAATTAATGATTTCCAGATGCTCATGATGGTTGTTAATGATAACTTGCTGGAAGGCGAGCATGGTAAGCTTGACGTTAGCAACAATTCGCTTCGGCGCCCGGGGGGTGGGATACTCCCTTACATGGTCTATACGGGCATTCGCCAGCGGACAGGGTATGGTTTTTAACCTCTCTGTCCTAAACAGGGTAATTATATAATTACGTGTAAGTCTTTCCTAAACAGGGTACGTCTGTCCTAAACAAGGTACGTATATAATTTCCTGTGAGTGTGTCAACAGGGTATTGCCTGCACGATTGATTTGATTTGCTAGATAAATTTTGTTTGTACTCTAAGTATACAAAGGCAATAACCCTAACGTGAACTTTCTCTTGCGTGCATTTTGTCCTTTGTCCTAAACATGGTAATACAATTGAGGGTGTTGTCCTAAACAGGATCAGGGTTTCAAACCCTCAGTGGCTCACCTATACCCAAATATTGGTCGAGTACCCACCCAGGATTTCGGTGCAGTGATTCTCACACTGCGCTCAGTATGATTGGTCGATGGTATTTATGGGCAAACGATTGACCATTTACAAGCTATATTGCCCACATAAACGGTTCCAGAAGTCCTTGCACTGAAAACTTATAGTAATAATCACTCTCCCTGTTGTTTATGGACTGGCGAATGGCGTTTGTACCTTCATTTAAAAGTGGCTGTCACTTTACATGGCTTTAAATTTACTAGAAAATCGATATCAGCACCTCGACACTTCTATGAACGCACATTATTCAGTGTTTTTTTTTTTTTAATTCAGCTGAGAAGATGTCGGATAAAAGTTGATTGGGTGGGATGATTGTGGTCGTACTCCAATTCCCTTGTCGGGTAAATGCTTGTGTATTTAGAAATTTAAACGGCGTGATTTCTAGAAACGCTTGGAGGTATATTGATACAAAAAAGTCGACACCAAATAGTAAAGATCGGTAGATTGCCTTATGCTAACCCTCTAAGAACGGCTATGATTGCTTGACTTGTAAGTTGATGTGGCTGGTGTTATGACCAGTTTCATAAGTTATTACTGGAATTAGAAATGTCGAGACAGTTGAAGTGGATTTTCTTTGCTAGAGCGTCAACTTGCTCCAGAATCAAATAAACTGACGGGAGGTGGAGAACAACAGGCGCAAGAATCAAGGGAAGGTAAGGTGGTCTCTACAAAATTTTTTCGTTAATAAACATCAAATGAACAAACAGAGCCAATGGCTCCGCGCAACGGCCGTAATTGAAGTGGGGAGGTTAATTTTAGATATGTCAACCAAACGGTGGAGGGAGACGATGAATCGAAAGTTAGAAGTTATTATAGGAAATACGGTCACACAAATGGCACAACCCTATAACGTCATCCACGAGGGCATTTCCATGTTCAAAATGGCGGTGCAAAAAAATGCGTTGGCAGCGAAGAATATGTCACATTATGATTTCCCGGCACTGGTGATTGCCATCTTGGAATGGCAGGGGGTGGTAAAACTCATTGTAACTCTCGTATGTCGCATTGAAAGGTACTTTGGACAGGACTGATGCTAGTTCAAGCTTGGAAGAAGTGCCGAATGTAAAATTTCATTTCAATGTAGGCAAGGTTAGTCAGTGAATTTCAGTTAAAGGTGACGTTTTGCAAGATGGGCCCATCTTGCCCGCTCGGGATTTCCAGCGTTGGTCCCGCAAGAAAAATTTTCCTTTTTGGTCATATAATAAGTCCTTTATTGACTAAGCTTGATCGGTCAAGGTGGCTGTATATTAGCCTTTTTTGCATTTTTATTGACCTTGACTTGGTCTCGTTCAATAAAAACGCAAAAAAGAACTTGGCCAATATCTAGCCTTCTTGACCTCGCGGTTGGTCAAGACGACATATGCAACCTGGGGTGGGCCAGCCAAAATCAGTAGTTAGGAAATTATAGAGGGCCAATTTTATTTATATTCTAAATAATGAAAAAAGGGGTGAATGGCTGGAATGTAGTGTTTATGGTAAAGGCTGAAAGAAATACGTCTAAATAATACTTAATATAAAAGAGTTAATCCTATAGAAGATGTTCAGAACAGGGGTAGAAATTGGAAGCAGTTTTTGTAGACCTAAATTACGGGTTTAAAAGCATACAGTAAAATAAAGTAGCAAGAACTTCAAAGCCTTGAATGCAAACAGGTCATTCATACAACGACATTTGGATGGTCTTGACTTTTAAATGTACTTGACCTTGAGTTGAACTTTGTGTTCGGGTCAGGTTCAGATCAATTCGCCGAAAATTGTGGATGGGATTTCCAAACCTTACTTGGTCCTAGAGACAAAGAACATGAACGCAACCGTTACAATGGAGACATGGCTGTTTACTGCATCCGCAAAACTTGGAGCGATGGAATTGCTTGACTACTGGAATAAAGGTAGCATGAACAACCAACTGCAATCACAATATCAATATTATCCTTGGTCTCACAAGTTAGTTTTATCTGCAGACACGCAAGTTTTTAAAATTATTTTCTCTGTCTCCGTTGATTGTGGAAGTGAGAGGCCTAATTCAAAAATGAATGTTTTTGTTGTTGTTGTTGTTGGTTTGTTCGTTGTTTCGTTCGTGTTAAAGTAAGTGTCTTTTGTTTCTTTGTACAGTGTACCTTGCTTCACAGTAAAATAAATCAGCCAAATAGGTAAAATCAGCCTTTGTTACCCTAAGACCCATAGGTATCTGCTCTATGGAGAAGTCAAGCTTTAATTAAGGTTTTAGTTTCAGTTACCTAGAAACTGTATTTGCAGAACCTAATTTTCAGCTTTTAACCTTTTGACTAATTTTCAACTTTTAACCTTTTGACTCTTTCTAATTAACTTCCTTGACTTTGTATCATAATTTATTCAAAATGTCTGTTATTTTGTAGATGATGATGGCCTTCCAGTAAAACTGTTATCTTCTGCTCGTAATGATGACCTTATTTCTGTGTCATATAAGCGAGTAAGTGTTCTCTTATTCTTATTGGGTATGTTGCAGATATTGTTAGTTGACATTGTTATTCAGCAGTCAATTTTTTCATTGAACTGTCAGTTATTCTGACGTCGTAGCTTAAAAGCCAAGAACTAAGTCATAGCGCCGAATGCACGTGGACTGGTTCATCCTCTCCCCGTGTTTTCACTGTGAATTTGTCTCATTGAAAGGTTGTCTTGTTCGGAATAACTTAAATCTTTGTGAGACCCAGACTTCAATAAAATAGGAGGGTAAGGGGAAATCGTTAGGGTATACTGGAAAGTCTTTTGAAGTATATATTGCAAAGGTGCTTGACAGTAATTTCCAAACATTGCTCAGAATAAATGAGTCAAATAACCACATTTTTTTGAAGGTGGATCCCAGATGTCCAGAATTCGAATCAACATTTTGCACCATCGAACAGCAATTGAACGTCACCTTCTCAAAGCTTAGAGTTGACTGCCTGCAGACTGCTGTTATGGATTTACAACTGCACGGCCTTGCTCTAGTTTCCAGGTAAAAAACCGATGTGCCCGCTGGGTAGAGCAAGGTCTACAATACTAGTAACTCCCCTTTGCAATGTTGGTTTGCTTGCTAGTTCTATGGCAGTTATTTCTTGTTAAACTGTAAATAATAAAAAATGACCTGTTAGCTTTAAAAATGGGGCCTTTTTGGTGCGTAAAATACCGTCCTATATCAGGGCCAATACAATCCAATTACCGAGCGCTTAATTTGTCCCACTGGAAGAAGTGAGTCCCAGACTGGGCTGGAATAGGCGTTTGATAGGTCTGTTTAGTTTGGCTTCAATTATGCTCAAATAGCTCCACGGGAGGCTGAGTAAGACAATGTCCTACAGGGCTAAGTCGGTACTTTGGGACTGACACTGATCTATTTGATTGACAGTTCACCTTTCCACTGACGACTACTCCTTTTAAGTCAACTTCAATGTCTACGTAAACGATAAATTTTATTGTATAATGCGTACCGTTTTAGTTTGGGAGAGACGACCACCAAGCCAGCTCCAGTCATTCCAGGGGGTTCTGACTCTGGTCAGAAAACAACAAGCACTGTAAGTCTCAAAGTCGAGGCCGCATTGTCAGAAGTGGATCTTCTTGTCAGAGTTTTTCACAAGAGTCTAGCGGAAGTCAAGGTGCGAGGTACGTAATTATTTTTATGTGTGCTGTTTATGTAGGTGAGATGTTCAAAGACACACTCTAAATCAGGAAAGATCTGTTTTAGCCCTACAAATGGGGCCGTTTAGGTGAGAAAAATAAAACCTTTGTCTTGGGTTTAATATGGCTCCCTTAATCAGGGCCATTATAGGCCCACGGGCTGAAATGAATCCCAGCTTGGGCCGGAAAAGTCCTTTGAAGTAGTTGTTTTGGCTTAAATTGTGTTCAAGTGACTCCAGGAGAGGCTAAATCATACTTTGGCCTTTATTGCTAAATCGGCACTTTGAGGCTGAAACAGATCTCCTAAATTTACAGTATAACTAAAGATACCTGAAGATTTTTTCTCAAATACACCAACCATTGTTGCAGATAATCCTCAATCGTATCATTAACTCCATCTTTTTCTTCTTAGGGCTGACAGCAGAATTTTTCCTTTCGGAGAACGAACTTCTTTTGAAGTCAAAGTAAGAGACGCTTCTGATGATGGTTTGTCAGTTTCATATTCAGAGTTTATCTTTTGTTCGTAACTTGAACTTCCCCTCGATCTAAATTCCAAGCTCCACTTGCTTCCACTCTCACTCGTTGCTGAAAGTCCATGTTACTTCCCGAACAAACTCCAGAGAAATATCTAACTCCAGAATGTCTTTGAATGCAAGTGCGGGCATTGGTACGGGCGAAATTTCGGCAAAAAGAAATTTTGCTTCTCGGTGGATGCGAAATTTGGCAAAGGTGGCAGCAAAATTTCGTTTGATTTAACGAAAGTCCGAGGGCCTTGCAGCCAAATTTTGTGGCGAGCTTTCGGCGACTTTTCGCAAGAACAAAGGACAAAATTCGGCGAACTTCGCGCTCATTTCTTTTACACAGTATACTGTACCTTTCAGTTTACCGCCATGCCGGAGGAGACAATATTATAGGTTCAAAAGTTTGGTAGCTGAGTACAGTCTTTATGTCTATCTTGTTACAGGCAGAGGGACCTTTCAGTTATTGACCTTAATGCCGCTACGTATTATCCCAAGGTACGGAATAGTCCATAGTCTCGTACTCATCCACTCAGCTTAATTTTAGTTTACTGACAGAGTTTGTGTTTGGATCCGATCCTTACAGTGGCCATTGAAGCGAAGGCTTATGAGCAATGCTCTTGTGTGGTGCTGAGAGGCCGTAAAATGAAATTTCAATGTTTTCGTGTTTACTTTGTCTTAATGAAGGTTTGTCTGTCCTTACCACAGGGTAAAGGACAGTAATATAGGAAAATTGATTACATGAAGAGGGAATTGCACGTTCAAATGTCACGGAAAGTTGATATCAGAGTCCTTGGCCCGTAATTTGTACCATGTGGGACCACTAACGCGAAAAAAAATGAACTGTAAAAAGACCTGGCATGATATTTTCCCGCCATTTATGACTGCGTTGTTTGATTTTGTTTCAGATTATTTCAGTTGAAAACGAAAATGTATTTGACTTCGAGGTAAGACCATCGTAATATTCAATTTAATTTTTTTGTCTGTCCTAATTGTTTTGTTGCCTCACTATGTCTTACGGATTTCTTGAAGCGAAACCAGGTTTAAGAAAAGAAAGCTTAATGAACGACTTTAGCAAGTAATTAAGGTGAATTTTAACCTTTATTTGTGCTGGAAAAATTACTTATTGTAATTTGATTACCCACGAAGCACTTAGGAATTCTTAAGAACTCCTTCAAACATGTCCGTGAGTTCCAGATCGAATTGAAATTTGGAAGTGTTGGCTTTTGAGGAGAGGGGAAAACCAAAGCACCCGGAAAAAAGCCTCTCGCAGCAACGAAGAGAACTCACAACAGACTCACCCCACATATGGCGTCAACGTCAGGACTTGAACCCGGCCCACTGTTCTCTCCACTACGCTATCCTTGTTCCCCAGGAAGAAAAAAATTGTGAGAAACTTTTGGAAAGAAACAAATTTTAAACCACTTTAAACTGAACAGATTCTAGTCATGTTAAGTCTTTTGTTTATATGGGGTATTAAGTTATGTTCGCATTGTATTGAAAGAATGAGTTGAAATCCCGTTTTCAAACAGTTCATTGATTTACTTGGATCTTTGATTAAGGATGTATACTTGATTAGAAGAAGCTTCTTCTCACTTTTTGTCTTTTTCAGTTTAATTACATGTTCAGCAACGAAAAACCATCGACAACAGATGGCTTGACCCCAGATGAACGTACAAAGCCCGATGGGAAATTAAAACTCTCGATTGGCAAGATAAATGTCGTTTTCGTTTACAGATTTATTGCTGAGCTGATGGTAAATGCTCTTGTTTCTGTAACTATAATGATGTGAAACTTAGGGGCTGGTTACGTGGAGGGAGGAAGATCCTAGGACGAAAGATCCTAGGAGGCGAAACAACTTTCGTTGGGTTCACATGCAGAAATTTCGGTCCGTGTGGTTAACAATAGAGAAGGAATTAAAGATTAAGTTACCCTTTGAACGATCCGCCGCCATTCTTGTTCTATTTGTCCGTAGTACTAGGATCTTCCTAGCGAAAGCAGTTTACATGGTGCTAGGATCTTCCTACCTCTCAGCTAGGAAGATCCTAGCTCTAGGGACAAGCCAACTTTTTGCACGTAAACTGAATACAGAAAACATATAGCACGAGGATGATCTGCCTTCTAGAATCTCCCTGGTGCTAGGATCTTCCTCTCTCCATGTAAACAGCCCCTTAATATGTGTCTGTCATGTTATAACAGAATGGCCTTTTAATTTTTTTTATTTTGTCTTGAAACATTGTCTTTGTGTAGTAGCTGCTCTCACCATTAATGTACTTTCCCCTTACAGAACTTCGTTGCACCGTTAACAAGCCCTCAGTCCACGCAGTATGTTCAAGAGACAGCGCAAAGAACGGTAACAGGACAGGTATGGTAAGCTTTATCTCACTTCAATTTATCATTGACTGAGCCGTTGATTAAGGGGCTTAAAATATGTCACGAACACTCTTTTGAAGCCTGGCTAAGGAGTTTAACTCGGGAAAAACTCCTGAGCCATATAATTTGACCGCCATACTACAGTTCTGACCCGGTACTGACCACTCGGCTACCTCCTTTCTTACTTTTGTTGTGGTATTTCTGTAGGTGGAGGCTATTCAAAGTCAGGGGACCCGTATTGGTTTGGAAGTAGCATTAAGCGCTCCACTGGTGATAATTCCTTGTAATTCGCACTCAGCGGACATGCTACTCGTGGATCTGGGACACTTGGAAGTTCAAAATGACTTTGATTTTCTGCCATTACCTAAAGAGCACAGTGACGAGGAGGCTGTGTTCGATGTCATCGAACTGTCCTTGCAGTCCGTGCAGCTATCAAGGTAAGTTTCTGTCACAGTTTCTGTAAACGTCGTGGTCTTGTTACCCGGTTGTCCTCGGCCTTTACGACTTTTTTCGGAAAGCTTTTTATTACAAGTCCGACAAAACATTGAATTAAATAATGGCGAAAATGAAACATCATATAACTGGCAACGAAAGGCATATGCGGGAGCTTTTTTGGTAACAAAATGTAGAAACACCTGGCCGACTCACTAAAAGTTGTCCAAAGTACAAATATTTTGGGGTAAAAAAAAACATAAAAAAGAAAAGCAGAGGGACCTAAAATGTCGCGCCCGAACTATTTAAACCATAACTGATGAATGTGCCCCAGGTTTTCCCCTCAACCAGTTGCTTTATCTCGTGGATAGCATTGTCTACCTTTTGAACTACAGGGGCCTGATCAGTGTAACATGGTACTGAATTCATTTTGTCAGTTGGCCTAAAAAGCGCAATAGATTAGAGCGTTAAGCCGTTTATCGCAAAGGTGAGGGTTCGAGTACTGTTCCAGCCTCCTGTTGTGTCTCTAGCCGTTCAATGTTAGGTTGACCACAAAGCTTGGAGAATCAGATTTACCGTTCATACGATGCGTAGTTTAACGAGTAAATAAGTCGTGAACGTTTCGAAGAGTGTACATTTTGTCACCAAAAATGCCTAACTATCTTACACCGCATTATGCATGGCCCTTGCAGGGTGCAAAGAAAGCCACATTTCCAACTTGCCATTCGGGCAAGCTGAAGCTAACATTTACTAGCCCAGATATCATTTCAACTAGCCCCAAAAACGTTTTGATGAGCAGATTGATTTCGCAGTTCTTCTGTAATTTGAATTCCTCAAAAAATTCACTTACCCGTCGGGCAAGTTGCTAACATAATTCACTAGCCTGATAGCAAACTTCACTAGCCCCGAGCTATCGGACACTACTTTCTTTGCACGCTGCCTTGTATGGAATCCACATCTTACTAAGTCAAAGTGACTCATTGTTTTCTGGATCCTGTTGTTTAGAGACATTGCATATCAGTTTCATTCTCGCCAGCTGTAATGTCACATTTAACAGCTTGTCTCGGAAGTGCTGGGCGGCTCGTTGTAAGTCCTTATTTAGGATGTGAAGGATAGATTGTATTTATAAGAAATTAGCATTGGGTGTAAATAAAGTTGAAAGATAGTTGTTGCTATTGGTTTCTCTTGTTTAACCAAGAGAGAATAAATTTAAACTGAAGGCTTTTGACTGAAGCAATTTAATTGGTAAACTTGCTGCTGTAAACTGTAACTTTATTTTTGAATTTCTTTTTTTGATGAAGAGGCGTTATGGATTTAAGTTCGTCTGCCGTTACCAAGCGGTACCTCATCGAGCCAATAAAACTTGATGCCACTATTAAACGGTCTTTACAACCCCCCGGTCCTGCCGTTCCCATCATCGAATGCTCAGCAACACTGGATTTTGTTAAGGTATTTTGCAGCAACATCTCAGTTTTATTGCTTACATCATTTCGTATTTAGTCGTTGAAAGCCCTTACCTTTTTGTCAATTTTTCTCGTTCAGTCTTGGACGTAAATCCCTGCTTGGAGCTTCCTAGCTCATTTCTGTGATAGTCTGGTTTGTGCCAGTAATCCCAGTTTAAGATCGTCTGGGCCATGAAAAATTGAGATTATGAGGAATTTTTCATAAATTGTCAATGGCTTTCTTATTTATTGACTACCGATGAAACGCAACGTCAACCTAGAAATTGCTTCACGTGAACCATATATATATCTAACGAACATCATTTGTCAAAACTATAAGTAACAAAGATAAACGTTGAAGAACTGTTAGGCTGAATAGTTTTCATAAACCCCAGATGCAATCCGTTTGAATCTTCTTCATTTATCCCTCTGTGCCTTCGTTTGTATTTCCTATCTAACTTAAGTATTCCTTTCCTGTTATAAGTGGCTTTTTGTATTTCACCCAATTTAATTGGCAATTCCCTGTGACTGAATTTGGCTAAATTTCGTGAAACAGCTCGATCCTTTGAATTTTGCTTAAAGAACTAGAATAATACCGTTCAATTTTTTTCTTTCTTTATAGATGAATCTAGGACAGCAAGACTACCAACTACTAACGACACTTTTTCAGGAAAATTTGAAAGAGAGTGGGGATCATTTTGTGCAGCCAGGTAAATTCTTGGTATGACGTGCTCGTCAATTCCAAAAGTTTTAAATCTTACTTGCCTTCTTTTCTACCCTTTATTGTTGTTGTTGTTGTTGTTACCAACTTGTCGCTGTATTGACCAGTTTCGACTTACTTTTGTGAATTTTGCTTGTTCTATATTGTAGAACAGCAACCAACACCTGAAAGCGTCACTGAGGAGCAATCTGAACATCCAGAACCTTCAGTAGCTGATACAACAGGTATCTATTTTTTTTTAAAGATTCTGGAACAGCTTGCGTAAAACAATTACTTATGTTATGATCCTTGTAGCTGGTTTAACACTGCTATTTACCTTTTGAAATGCAATTTGCTTTAAAGTCTTTGCTTAAGTTTTATTCCGTACCTTTTAAGTCATTTTGCCTCGAAACTTCATTGGATCGTTTCCTATCTCAACCGTATGGCCAGTTATCATCATCACTCTTGTCCTTGGCGCTGAGGGGTGTATAGGGTAATGGTCACTTTCTTGGGTTTTTGTCACAAAACATTATTTATCACGTCAAGGTTTTCAGCCCTATATCCTCACTCCCAAACTTAAGTGCCGGGGACAAGTATTAAATACTAACGAGCACCCAAGTCAAACTCTTTATTTTTAACGCCCACTTTGTTAGTTACGTATGACCCACGTTAGATGTCATGCGACCATAGGGGACTGAGTTTAGTCTCATTCTTAAATAAGTAGCCTACACAGCAAGGCAGGACGTGCGTGACTATAGACTACCGCAAATATTATCTTATGAAGGTCATTGAACCTCGCAAGCCATTGAACGACAATATGCAACCAGTCTCAAGGGAGGTGTATCCCCAACAGTCCGTGATTAATTGCCCATTTTATCTCTGACATGTTATCGCCAACGACATTTTGGATTTCCATTTCTTCGATTGTCCCTCGGGCATTTAAAAGCACTTCAAAGGTTATTGACACGACATTGCAACTAATAATTTGTCTCTACATAGAGCAAGGTGTACCCGAACAAGCGTCTGACTCTGTATGGGATGAGATGGTCTTTTCATTCGACCTTGCTGGAGCAAGTCTTACTTTGTACAGTGACGAACGCGTCCTGGTGAGTCTCATGTCATTGCAACACTTCAGCTGTTTCTGTGGTATCCATTCTGTAGGGCTATCCCTATTAAGTAATCTTTGGTACGCTATACGTGAATGTGCTCTTTCGTATTCTGAAGTAAGAATGGAAAGAAACAGGTGCGTAGGGTGAGATTTTGAAAATACACGCACGGAAGAAAAGTTAGAGCAGCGTTAAGGCGTTCCAAATTAGGGCGTCTGGGGGTATACTGCCCCAGAAAATACCGTGTTTTTCCTTTACAGTATAAGTAAGAACGAAATTGTAGTAGTTAGTTGTTTATTTTACCCATCTCTAGTGTTATCGCTAAGGTGCGGTGTAAGCATAGGGCGAGATGTGTAGCCTTCAAATAGGCAAACTCTGTTACAACGCCACCAATATCATGATCCTTGTGTTTTTACACGTGCAGGATTGCAGGAGAGCTCAATCTCTCGTTTGTCAACCCACTATAAAGTTTCTTGCCGTCCGGTTGTGGAATAATAAAAGGATAAAGGAAATACTAACACACACACCAATATCATGTGAAATGTTTACCAATCATCCCGATTTAATGACAAAAATGCTATCAGGAAAATTTTTTTTCCAGATTTCAGCTGTACGCACGGGCAAGCAACGCTCCTAAGAAAGTTTGCCAGCTTTGACAATCAAATTGGCTGAACGAGAGATTCCTAGACTTGATTTTAGTTCATTGTTATTTGAGAATAAGGCCAAAGATACTATTACTTAACAGTTAATGAATGAGGCTGAGTATCTTATGAAGAATTTTGGAGATCGAGGAGGGTGTTATCCGCCTCGGCCTACGGCCTCGACGGATAACACCCTCCGAGATCTCCATAATTCTTCATATGATACGAAAGCCGAATTCAATAACTGTTTTATTATTCATTCAAAATAATTTCTAGTTTAAAAACATAGCTAAAACATGCTTACCTCCATCGATCCATCGATGTTCAGTTCATCTTCGATAGTGTACGTTTATGTTTGTCCAGCTCCGCAAATATTCTCCAAATAGCAGATGTCGCCGTTCGAGTTGTCTTCTTGCTGTTCTTGCCATGTATTTAGCTATTTTTTCGCCTAGTTCTTACTCTTGAAACGATTTAAAGACATGCATTACCGTGGATTACACCTGAATAATTCTTAATTGAAATTATCGTGCCACAAAGAACAAAAGAAAAAAATTCCAAACCTTGGTTGGAAGAGCACAATGTTCCACTTATTTTTTTTTTAATGTGTTCATGTTCGTAAAAATTACCCCTTGCTTAAAGTAAATGTGTTTTGTATTTGTTGATGTTGCAGGATCCATTTGACTCTCAGTCGTCATTTTTTGAGCCAGCAACTAAACTGTGTTTGTGTGAAGTTGAGAAAAGTCTTGTTACGGTGGTCTTACCCAGTGACCGCTCTGTTCAAGTTCACTGTGTGCTTAATGGATGTGTGGTTGAAGACGCCCGCCAAGGATCAATTTCTGCCTTTCCAAGGTTAAAGCTTTACTCATTGAATGTAAAATCCAGATATCATTGTGTGTCGAATCACATTAGAGTGATAATGTCCTAATTTTTCGTAATCAGGGAATAAGACTGGCACACTTTATTCGTTTTAATTCAGCGCACCAAAGTAAAGGGATTGCAAGTGCTAATTTTGCATGATGTCCAGATTAGGTTTTTTTTACTATTAAATTTTGTAAAAGTGTTGCTGGTAGATGAAATAAGTCGCAAACAGTGTTGGTGACAGTGTAAATCAAAAGTAGAGACGTAAAGTAAAAATAAATAGACTGTATGAGGATTCCGAGCTATATGTTTCAAACAACTGATCGAGCTTTTTTTATCGACAAGCCAACTTAACGTAACATAAGCACGGGAAAGTAAACAACAGGTGAATAGAGTTAACCTTAAACATGTCATCTAGGCACACAAATTTTTGTAGAAACGTCTTGCCCGACAAGGTGAAGAGCACAACAGGAAATACTTGCTTGGTTCTCTAAGATTTCATTTTTTTCTTTCTCATCTATAAGGATAATCGACAAGAAGACAATGACACGTTCCAGTTCTGTAAAATCTTTACCTCCTGAGGAAATGTGCGACATTATATTCTGCATGTTGCCATCTGGCGAAATGAAAGGTTTGTCTAGTTTGCTGAGTCTTTTTAGTTTGCATTTCGACATATTTATCATCGGAGCAGACTGCAAAAACCTATCACCATCACGTTGGTGGAGAACCCAGGTCTCGATCCTGATGTAGTAAAATGATGAGTTTACTGATTAGTAAAAATAAAAATATTGTTCTAGTGAGGGCTTAAACTGCGGATAAAGGATAAATTTGCAAACCAAACTTTCGCCTATCAATTTTATTTTTTTACCTTTTTTTTTCTGTTTTACCAGCTTTTTCTGGACACAGGCCTGCCCAGAGGGAATGTGCACGAACAGGACTCAGGTCCCATGCGAGGTGCCATCCCTACCCAATCCCATTACCCGTAAAGGTTGGCCACACCACCGGGGTCTACGACCCCTACTCTTTTCGAATAGTGATGTGGGTTCTTTTACGTCCCACAAGAATAAATCAGTGAAGGTGCTGTGAGACGGGACCTACGGTTCTTCGTCCTTATCCGAGAAGACTAGAGAGTCTAACCATTTGCAGATCTCATTACAAAGGCAGCACTTTCTTCTCAGTTATTTTAAAACCCCTCCCGCTCGGCAGACCGGCGCTCTCCCAACTGAGCTAACCAGGCAGTGGATATGTTTTAATCAGCAGTTTAAGGCCTCACTAGAACAATATTTCATGCTGCTGAAGGAAAACATGCATAGGTCACTGAATAGTGCGATAAGTTGTGAATTTTTGAACTCCAATACGGTGTTAACTTTGAAGAATGTAATAGAGTATTTATATTGTTTTTCTGTTTTTTCGCAGTGGACATCTCACTAACTTTCAAGAATGTAATAGAGTGTTTATATTGTTTTTCTGTTTTTTCGCAGTGGACATCTCACTACAAAATGCAACCATATTTGTTAACTTCCCCTTTTTATTCCTTCTGTTGGAGTTCGTCACCTCTCCAACACCTGCTATCCAAAAGCAACATGATCTAGTCACAACGGCCAGCCAAACCTCTCTGGATACTTTTGTCCCTCCTAACGCCATAAGCACTGGAACGGAAGTTAGAGATGTCCCAACGCGAGAGCAAGAACGAGGAGGTATAAGCCGACCGGAGGCTGTTAGCCAAGTGGATGCTGCCGTTACTTCCAGTCAAGCGAGTCTAAAGATTGTTGCTCACGGTGTTGTGAAGGATCCTGACATTGTTTTACTCTCTGATGCCACCAACAAAGACAGCGAGGCCCTTATTGTTCAGGTGAGTTAACGTGAAGTTTCAAAAGAAATAAAATGCTCTGAAGTTTCAAAAATTCTGTGTAATGTCGCTCCTTGGGCTTAAGCGATTGCTTTGAAGCAATTGACTATTGTAGTGCTATTCTTCAAGCCAAGATAAGAGAGGTCTATACATCAATTGGAGTTTTTCACTTGAATTTCCGAATACTTTCTTTGTTTTCATATTAGAACTATTCATCTGATGTATTCGTTTGACTCTGCAGGGTACTGAAGGCAGAGAGTTCTGGCGACACACGTCAGAACCCGAAATTAAAAAGCTTCGTCTTAGTAATACTCAGCTACACTTGTACCGCACTTACGTCGTAAAAGAATTTGGGAACCAAAAGTCCGAACGCCTTTTCTTTGTTTTGTCAGCCTTTTCGTTTCTTGACTTGCATGCAGTTTAAACTTCCCTGCTGGCTGAGGTATCTCACGGTAAGAGAAGAATGAGAGGAAAGCGAGAGACCTTTGCCGGCCTCCGATGCGTTTTCAATCACGCAAGCACTTACGTTTCCTTAACAACCAGTAACGTTTTAGTCACGTGCGACACAACTTACAAAACCGGTTTGCGCGGCAACAACTGTGGGCTCAGAAATTTTTGCGTGCAGTCTCAAAAGGCATTCTCAACCGGCATCCCACCTTAAACGAAACCGGTTTTGGAAACCAGTAAGTTTCGGCCACAAATTTGGTCGGCGGCTGCATGAAAGAACGCGTCGGAGGCCGGCAGAGGTCTGTCTCTTTCCTATTGTTTTTCTCTCTCCGTGACAGACCTCCGCTAGTAGGGAGCGTTTAAACATATTATGTAGTTCTAACTTCCTTTTTACCGACAAATTCTTTGTCCATGGATGTATTTAGTCTTATCTTTCATCTTTTTTTTTTTACCTTTTTTTGCCAGGCGGAGGTGGAATTTGATTTCAATATGGATAACGGAAAACAGGAACTTTTCTCGAAACTATCAAGGCTTCAGATGCAGGCGTCACAATTTCCAGACGTTAAATCCACATCTTACAAGGTGACAGAAAGTTCTTTGTTTATTTTACAGTAGTCCGATCACAATGGCAGTGCGATGTACCTAAACCTAAGAGGGGGTTTCCATTGTTTTACTAAAAATTTTTCTTCCGTTTTTATTAGCAAACGTTTGTCCTAAAAGTACTTTACTAAAATAATAAGTATACAATGTGCTTTAATACTGAAGTGGAAAAAAGCAGTGATTGTCAATGAAAATGTAAGTATCGTAACCCGGCAATTGTTTTCCAAAGCGAATCAGCCGCTCGACAACTTTAACGTTTACGCAATCACCGCTCATCGATGAGTTGCTACCCTCATAACCAGATGTATAATACTTCGTCCTATACTCTACGGAATGTGCCCAACATCACGTGCTCAGTTACTTTTTATTTGAAAGGAGAATTGAGCTATCCTCGAGGTTATTGCATGAATCAACTCGTACAAAGACCCGTTTTGTTTTTCAGGTTTTGAACCCATGTTCACTAACGTTTAAGTACCTGATGCCTGCTAGTATTGATGGTGGACAAGACATAGATATTGAATTGGAAAAGATGTTATTTGAATTCTCGCCAGGGCTTCTCACAACTGTCACTAATGTAGTAACAGCTTTCACAAGTCTGCAGAAGGTGTGTGCGTTTGTGTGTGTGTGTTTTTGTAGTAATTTCTGATATAAGAGTAGTCAGAATCTCGTGGGTTGAAGTAGACGACCATTAAAAGAGACGCACCCTGTGCGGACTCCAAAGGGTTTAAGATGTCGCTATCATGATCATAAACAGGGTGATTTCACTGAATAGAACTTTTAATAGTTGGGCGGTGAATACCGAAGCTGAGGGGATTCAAGTCTAGGTTTGACCTTTCTCATGCTTTTAGGTTGATCAAAGCATTCAGACGATTGGACATGAGGTTATTACTCCTCCAGATGACTTATGGGATTCCAAACCTGCCTCGCCCGAGTACTGGTATAAAAAGGAGGGTAAGTTTAAACCACTTACATTGCCATCTCGTCACTATTCTGACGGGGTCAGACATTCTTTTCTGACCTCTTTCGAAGGGTCTCTGTTCTCTTCGTTTCTTTGGAGTCCAAGAGAATCCCTTTAAACGAGGGGTACACTTTATAACAAGAAGCAAAAGCAAGGCAAAAGCTTGATGTTAACGAGGAAATGTGTTAACGCCGATTCACGCCCAGATTGAACTAGTGCTTAGAAACCTAGTATCATATCGAATATCATCATGTCGGCAGTTTACATTATAATTGCAAGTGATGGGTCTTTTTGCGTTGTTAGCTGTAATCCGTTTAAACCCCAATATCCACATAGAAATTCGCCACACTGATGTCCGTACAAGAATTACTTGAAGGTCAAAGTATTTTTCCTTTGGTGATCGCCTTTCCTCTTGGCCATGTAATGATATTGTTTGGAGAAAAGTATGTTAGTCACTCTTAGGACTTAATGGGTTAACTCACCAGATTTCACATTTTTGTGTTTCGTCGTTACTAACGCCGAGTTTTAGACTTAAACGGTAGTAGTATAGGAAATGATTCCTTCTGGCTCACTTTAACATTTTTTTCTGGCTCAACTCACAAAGTCGCTCCTCTTGTTCTCTCATTCACTCGTTTCTCTCGTTTCGCTCGTTTCACTCGCTTACTCGCTTACTCGCTCATTCGCTCTCAAGTAGTCGCTCTTTTGTTCGAAGAGCCAGAAAAAAATGTTAAAGTGATCCAGAAGTAATCATTTCCTATACTACACTGTAGTAAATTATTTACTATACTACACTGTAGTAAAATAAGACTATTCTATTAATATGATTATATTATTTTAAGCTTGACCATGGAATCCATTCTTTACAACCGTATGCATTTTTAAACATTGCACCTTCTTCATTTTGTGGATAACAATTTTTAAAGTCTAAACAGTTTTTCCAGATTTTACAGTTATTAGTTTTTTGACATTTTTTACATCTTTGATTGTGTTTATTTATGTGTTCTTCATCAAAAGCATAACTTTTTTTTGTAAGACTTTTATTGAGTTCTTCGTAGTATATTATTTTATGTAGTGGAGTGTTGTCTAAAAATTTTTGTTTTTCAGTATCAATGTTGTATTTTTTGTAAACTTGTTTTCTTGTTAGTTTGGTATTCATTTGTATTATAGTTATTTTAATGTTTGAATCAGAAAAATAAAATTGATTTTTTTTAAAAATATATACGCGTGTAGGAAAAATGTCTATCTCACACAAAGGCTTTTCAGATATTCATAGAGAAAATGTATTATATATAAAAAAAAATATAAAAAGAGATACTACTGATATATATAATTATGATAGTGATGATAGTTATGATTATATAAAAGATTATATTTATACTTTTATACGTCAACAAAAAAAAATAAAAAAAATGTTAAAAAATTTAAATTTGTCTGATATAAGAGATTTAGAATTACTCGATGATAATCAGGATAAACTAGTAAGAGATTTTTATTACAATTATGTTGTAGATCCAGATGTATTAAGATTAAGATTAATGAGTTTAAAATATGGTTATTAGAATACACAAAAAATAAAATTGATTTAAGTAAATAATTATAAAAAAAATATAATGGGTTTTAAATCAAAAAACAGTAGTTTAAATATTTGTAAAGGTTTTGAAGTTGGTGGATTAACATTTGATAGTCAAGACGATTATATATATTTTAAAAGTCTTGATGAAAAAATTAACCAAGTAGTTCAATCAGTGAAAGATGGTAGCATTGATTTAGAATCTTATTTTGATAATATTAAATCAATTAGTGTAAAAGAAAATTATCCTGATGCAAGAGAAGTATTTGATGGTATGTTTAAAAATGCAACAGAATTATTAATTTATAATGATTTATCATTTGAAATTGAAAACAAAGTTGGTAATTATTTTTTTAAAAAGATTAATGTAAAATATTGTGGTTACGATTATGATAGATATATTTTTGATAATATTAATTTAATAGAATATTCTGATGGTTATTAATAAAAAAAAAATATTTTATTTTATAAACATTTTTTGTGTTTATAAAATTATTTAATCTATTAATAAAAAAATATGAATGGAAATATTACGAATCCAATCTACACTGAATGTAATAATTGTAGAAATCAATTATATCTTGAAGAAGCATTTATACAAAAAATAGACAGAGAAAAAGTTTCTAGTTATTTAAGAAGTTTAAAAGAAAATGGGGATGATTATAAAATTAAACATATAAAAAAGTTGTATAGAATTTATAAAATTTTTTATCAAATAAAAAGTTTAATATATAGTAAAGATACTTTTGAATATACTGATAAAGATTTATCTATAAATGATTTTTATACTTTTTTGGTATATGTTATTGGTTGTATAAAAGAAGATATTATTAGTTTTATTGATATACTACAGGATAATGATTTTAATAATGATGAACCATTACTGGAAAAATTAGATGAAAATCAGGAAAATTTTAATATTTATCTAATTTTTAAACACTTTTGTGATAATAGTGATTTAATATAACTAATTAATAAAAAATGGAACCAATATCTACAGAAACTACTCCTACTAATAAACCTTTATACATTCTTACAGGAGAAGAGTTTAAAAAATTAACAAAAGATGCTAAAAAACTCGGTGCTGAATCACTTGATTATTCAACACGTAAAAATAGTAAATACATGGCTAAACTTCCAGGTGGAAAAAAAGTACATTTTGGATCTCCTTTGTATGAAGATTATACTATTCATAAGGATAAAGAGAGAAGAGATAAATATTTGTCTCGTGCTATGAAAATCAAAAATAAAAAGGGAGAATTAACTCACAATAATCCAGAATCGAGTAATTACTGGTCGACAAAACTTCTTTGGCCTAGAAAATAAAATATTATGTTTAAAAAAATAAAAAATAATATAAAATGGTTCTCATATTGGAAAATGGTAAAAAGTTTTTTACTCATCCTATTTATGAAAAATATGCAGCAAATAAAGATGGTGAAATTATGAATGTGCGATTAAGAAAACCTATGAGAGGAAATATATGTCATAGTGGTTATTTAATTTTTGGAATATATATATCAAAAAATAAACAGAAAACTTATATTTCACATCGATTTATTTATGAGTGTTTTTACGGAGTGATAGAAAAAAATAAATGTATTAATCATATCAATTTTATTAGAACAGATAACAGGTTGGAAAATTTGGAAGTAGTAACAACAAGTGAAAATAATAAAAAATCAGCAATTAATAGAGATTATAGTTTTGTAAAGAATAATCATAAAAATAGAAAAAAAGTTAAGGGAATTAATTTGTTAACAAATGAAGAAGTTATTTACAATAGTTTATCCTCAGTTAACAAATTACTAGGAATTAATGCAGGTCATGTTAAAATGATTTGTGAAGGATTGAACTATTGTAAATCAGCTACTTCAAAAAAAGACGGTCAAAAATACAAGTTTGAATATTTAAAAGTGGTTTAAGGATTATCTAATTATTAATAAAATGCAGTTGTCAAGTTACGAAAATATTACCCAAGACAATATCGTGTTTAATGAGAGCAAAGAGTACAAAGTAAAAGATAGCAAAATCAAATATAAACGTATTCCAATTGAAATTAAGTATCCAAATAAGAAAAAAGGTCCACTTGTAATAGAAACTCCAGTTCTTTTCTCTTTTGGAGTAAATGAAAAGAAAAACCAAGATACCAAAAAGTTAGTAGGTTACTCAGTACCAGTATGTCTTTGGTCTCGCGATAGTGAACCCAGTACTAAAGAAAAAGAATTTTTTGATGTTATTAATAATATAACAACTGCATCACAACATTATTTAGAAAATGAATATGGTCCTGATATGGCATCAAGTTTATCTTCACCACTTTACTATAAACAAATAGAATACACAGACAATAAAGGAAAAAAGAAAACAAAAGTTGATGAATCATCAGCACCAGTTCTTTATGCAAAACTTATTTATTCAGAAAAAACAAAAAAAATTCTATCTTTGTTTAAGGGAAAGGGAGGTCGTGATCTAAATCCTTTTAAATATCTTAATCAATACTGTAATGTTAAATTGGCTCTTATAATTGAAGGAATTTTCATAAGTAAAACTGTAACATCTTTACAAATAAAAGTACATGAGTGCTATGTTAAACCACTCAAACCTAGAGAGTCTTTATTGGCGTTTGAAGAGGAAGAAGAAGAGAGTGAGGGTGATTATACAAAAAATGGTCTTCAAGCATTACTTGAAAAAGTTAGTGATGAAGAGTAATAATAGTATTTTTATTTTTAATACATTTTTTTTGTATTAAAAATCAACTAAGTCGTCTAAATTTACCCATGAGTTAAATTTGTCAGGATACCCACTCCATTTTACTAATGCTAATTTATTTTTATTATCTTTTTTAATAATTTTTTCTATTCTATAAGTTTGTTGTTTTGCTTTTTGTAATTCTTTTTCATAAAAAGAACCTTTAATTTTTTTTCCCATTAAATCTACAATACTATACGTAACAGGTTTTGTTGGAAGAATATTATCAATTACAAATATTTCTTCTGTCCAGTTTGGTGTATAACCTTTATCAAATACTGGTCTTTTATACTTAGAAATTCTAACTTTATCACCAATTGTAAACTTAGGTTTACCAGGTTGTAAGTAAATTAAATCGTTATACAAATTATACCAAACTTGATTTTTATTTTTATCTTTACTTGCTTCAACAGGAGACATTTTTATACTGGTATGATAAGAGTTGTTATAATTATCAAGTATTTTACTAAGTTTATCCCAGTAAACAGTGTTATTATTAACAGTAAACATTTTCCAAATTCTTTCCTTTATTGTTCTATTCCATCTTTCAACTACACTAGATTTTTCTTTGTTTTCAGTATAATATGGTATTATTTTTTTAATACCAAGATAATTTTTAAAATATTTACCTGTAAATTCGGAACCTTTATCTGTCCAGAGCATTTTTGGTTTTCGTTTACTTTTTATTATTATATCTCTGAAAGCTTCATATACAGTTTCAGCTTTTTTATTTGGTAAACCTCTTATCCAACCATATTTACTAAATACATCTATTACCATAAGTAAATATCTAATTCCATTATTCCACTTACTAAACTTTTGCATTTCTACCAAATCAGCAGCCCAGATATCATCAATTCCATTTGATATTACTCTTCTTTTTTGAAATTTTCGTATGATTGGTTTGTGAAGTTCGTCGGCTAATTGTTGAGACCAATCATTACTCAACGCCGACTTGCGTTTAAACCCATTCCAAGTTTTTGTTTTGTATTTATCATAGTTCTAGCCATAGCATGCCCCCATTGTCTTTTTTTCCAAGGAATTGCATCTAGTGATTTTATCATTTTTTTATCAGCCTCATTTTTACATTTTACTTGTTCACTTTTTGGTTTATTTCCACAAACTGTGTAGTCAACATCATGTTGCATACTAACCGCATCAGTTGGTCCTGTTGGTTGTTGGTAGATTTCTAATATATTACCCTTATCATCATAACGAAGTTGATCGTCAAGAGGATTACCAGGACCGGTATAATTATGACCTGGTAAAACAAAACCTTTTTTGGGTGCCACTTTTAGAATAGCGTTATGAATATCTAATCCTCTTCCATCCAACTCTGGTCTATCAGTTTTATACTTTTTATTTGGTCTAACTTTTTTTGAAAGTTGATCCATTGCTGTTCCAACAGAATCTTGAATAAATGGTGTAAGTTTATTTATTCCATAGTTTACAGCTTTCTTTTGAACGTTTTTATTTCTCATTAACTCACTTGCTCCATATTTACCCATTTCAACTGCTTTGTGTCCCATCCAAGGTAAACCATAATGTACAAATCCATCAACTGCTGTACCAACTACAGTATCAAAGACGCCCGCCCCTTCAGACGGGCTGATTAGTTTTTTGACCTCTTTTTTGTTTTTCTCTTTTTTCCACTTCCAGTTTGAGAAGCTGTACCAGTTTTTACGTATCTAACTTTTTTAATTCCACAAACTGCACATCTACAAAAGAATTGAGTTCTTCCTCTTTTATCTTTTTGGTAACCACTTGGTTCTGTACAAGGAGTTACTCTTTTATCTTTAATACAATATGATTCTTTCATTTAATATAATGTTTAGATAAAATATGTCTACTAGATCTAATTTTCTTAAAAGTGAGCTTACAAAGATATATAATAACCTTAATATGAGTTATGAATATGCTGATTTTTCTAGATTGGAAAATGATACTAAATTTATAAAAATATTTGAGTTGCTTATGGAAATAAGTGAAAAAGCAAGTACTCTTAACAAAGTTGTAAAAGGTAATTATCTATTTGTATAAACTATTAATAAATGGAAAATCTTAGAAAAAAGATATTGAAAATTGAAGAATCATTAGATGAAGCTTATGAGTTAGTGGGTTTTCAATATTTAAAAATAGAAGAAAAATATGAAAGAATTGAGGTAGGATTAAATGTAATTGAAAAGAAATTAAATGAGATAAAAAAGTTGTTAAGGAAAAGATAATATAGACTAATAATAAATGGAAGCCAAATTCTTTTCTGAAATTGAGAAAAATATTGATGTTAAAACAATCAAGGATTTTGAAAAAGAAGTGCGATCAAAAATATATAATGAGATGGAGGCACTTAGAAAGAAAAATGATGATCTTTCCAGAGTGTTAATGGTTAGTGAATGTGAGATGTGGAAAAAAATTAGAAATGAGGAATATTCATGGTTGAGTATAAATAATGATAAAAAGAAAAAACTTTATAGACTTATTGACATTTACTCAAATTTTGTTGACATAGTTGATAGTGTTAGAGATTTAAACACAAAAGTTGAGAAGGTTAAACTATTAAAGAATAAACCAGTTGATAGTGATTAAAATGTGAATAAATATAATATTTATTACAAATATTATATTATTTTATATTATTTTATATTTATTCTCCAAAGTATGCTTTTATAAAATCACTATTGTCATCATCAAAATGAGGGTTATGTATTACATCTAAAATACTATTACCTCTCTGTCTCTCAAATAAATAGTATAAACACCAATATCCACAAAGTACAGTATTTCGATTTTGTATTTCATCCATTGAGTAAACTATACGTTTTCCAGAAGTATTAAAATATCTTAATGCTTCATTTGGCATTATTAGTCCAAAAGGATCAAAATACTCAACTACATTGTCTATATTTCTATAACAAACCCAGTGTGTTCCAGGTCCTTCAATATCATCTAGATTAATTATTCCACATTCTTTTCTAATATTTTTTGGTAGTCTATCACGACTATATATTCCTCTAAAATTTTTAATACCAAGTCTTTTTATCCATTCCATAAGGTCAAAGTTGGATAGTGGTTTAATTACAAAATGGTACCTAGAATGGGAATTGAGTTGAATGGGCTGTTTTTTCCTAGTAGTAGTCCTTTTCCCCTGGATTTGGGCTTTTTTTTTTTAACTCCCATTCCTATTGGGTTGTTCCATGTACCTATAAAAGGTGGTGAGTGATAAGGATAACCTTCACCATAAGTAGATGGAGGAGGTGGAACGTAAACATTTGATGTATTGGATGATCCACTTCTATCTACTTGTAGTCCAGAACCAAACATCTTAGATACTAAACTAATTGCCATTGGAATTCCAATAGATGCAAGTGTTCCAAGAAATCCTCCTTCTATTTGTTTACGAGTTGGTTTAATAATTAATCGTCCACCTGTTTGATGTGCTTTGTTAATTTGGTTTATTTGTGATTGTGTAAATTCTCTTACAATAGGTGGTAGCATTGGGAAAAATTTATGGGGGATTGTTATTCCTTTTCCAAAAATTTTATTTAATCCAATTTCTCCAAGTGCAGTGGCAGCACCAGTAGCCAATGCAGGAACAACTTTTGATACTCCTTTTATTGCGTAAGGTAATACTTTTGCTCCAAGAGATGCGAGTGATGAAAATAAGTTTCCACCATGTTTTACAGAACGTCTAATCTGTGTTTTACTTATCTTTATATCCGATCCTGTACCATTTGCAATAGATTTTTTTATTTTAGAAATTTGTCTTTTTGTTAACATTAATTCATCAGAACCTCGAAGATGTGAATGTTTTATTCGAAGAGTTAGTTCTGATTTATTTTTTATAGCAGAAGCTAGTTTTAACTTTTGTCCATCTGTAAGTTTTACTCCGTATTCAATATAAGTTGTCATTTTTATTATAATATTTATATTATTTTGTTTTGGTGGTTTTATGTACCTGCTGTAATATAAATATCGTATGATTTTTTTTTTTACGCTTGTATTTAATTTTGTGTAATCATAACAGCTTGTGTAAAATTCTGTGTAGCTAAGGGAGGGGTTATGCTCTTAACAATAGTTTTCCATTTTGTTGTGTTATTTCAGCTTCAGTTTCGTGAAGTACCAGAGCATAAACATTGTAGTTAGCTGCAGTTGTTCCAGATAACTCATAATGAAATGCAAGTTTTGTCACCCCATCTTTTATGTCTAGTTTTTGCTTGGTTAAGTCAAAATATACAAACGGACATATATCTTCAAAAGTAGATCTAGTAAGAAGTGTACCTCCTTGAAAATCATTGTTAGCATAAACATACTTCATAACATCTCTAAAAACTCTTGAAGGATCTGTTGAAGGTTTGTAGTGAATATCAGGATATTCATTTCCATTTCCTACCTCAAGATAACACCTGTCAAGAGTCCTTGGATCTGTGGAAACACTGAAAGTATTATACAAAAATGGATTTGCTGTTTGTGTATCTATATTTGGTGTGTTAATTATAAAAACAAATACATGTCTTGGTTTTGATATACCATTTGTAATTCTAAAATTACCAGTTCTTTGATTTCCAGCAATGTTTCTCTCAACAACCTCTTTTAGATAAGTCCATTTATACGGTTTAAGATAGTTTTCCATAAATAATTTACTTCCTTCTGCATTGAATACAATCCGAGGTACAAAAAGTTGAAGACGAGTAACTACTACTCTACATCGATTTCCTCCAGCCCTCCAAATAAGATTATCATCTTTTTCGATCTCAAAATTTATTTCGATTTTAGTGTTAGGAAGAAGTTTATCTTCAAGCGCCTCAAAAAATGAATACCTATTAAGTGGAATTTCACAGCGTACTGTGGATGATGTTCCAAGTAAAGCTTTACGCTTTGCAAATCCTTTATTATAAGATGATGGGCTGTTATCTAACATAAAACCTGCTTCATCAGCACCACCAGCAGCATTTTGACGATGAGTAACTTGTCTTTTAATAAATCTATTTTTATTAGCAGTTGTTGATGTATCAAGATAATAAAATTCATTTGTTGCAACTGATTCAGCGTAAGTTTTGTTATACTCAAGTAAATTTTTTATGTTTACACTATGATTAGCATAATTACACTGGTATAGTTCTTTTCCATTTGCTAATACTGATAATCTTGAAATAAAACTATTTGCTCCATTTACAATCCCCATTTGATCATCTCTATATGCAATATACTGAGCGTTTCTAGCAGCTGTAAGACTGTCATCATCTACATTAGCTCCAATAACAAAATTAGTACCATCACGTTCTTGAACTTTAAAATCTATTGCTATTCTAGCATTATACCAATCAAATGGTGTTACTTCACCTGAATTGTCAGTGATAAATTTAAGGTTATTTCTATCTTGATCAGTGTTGTTTGCTGGAGCTGTATTAATAGCTTGTTCCAGATCAAAAACAACATCTTCATATCTCTCTAGATAATTTGGATTTCTAAAAGACTTCATTTTATTTTAATAATTATATAATTTTTTTTTAGTTTAATGAACCTCCGCTAAGAATGGAATTCAGTCTTTTATTTATTTCTTGTTGACTCATTTTTCTTGTTGGTAAACTTTCAACATTTTTTTTTGAAGGAGTTTTTTTGGTGGATTTTACCTTTTCTTTGGATAACATTTGCACTATCTTATCACCAGCCTTTTTACCAGAATATTCACCAGTTTTTGTTGCAGTCATTTTTAGTAATTTATCACCACTTTTTTGTGCACTCTTTTTAGCAGTTTTTTTCATTGACTTTGCAAATGTTTTTTTTCCAAAGGATTTAAACCTATCCATCATTCCTTCTCCATAAATATGTTTTCTTGTATATTTACCCAATTCAGGGTCAAGTTTCATTTTAAACTCTGATTGTCGCATTATTTTATTTTAATAGTTATATAAATATGAAGTATTACATCGAGTGAAGTATCAAAGTCATATACCAATCTATACCATTAAAATTTACTGGTCTTCCAACTGAGTCTGTAACAAATATTCTCATTTCATCAATTTTAAACGCAGAAACGTCACAATATAATGGCCTTTTAGGTTCGAAAGTAAATGGAAAAGATCTTGTTAAATTATCAGTTGGTATTACAGCAATGGTATTTGTATTTATTCCATTTACAATACTATTAGTTATTGCGGTTGTGTTTATATTTAACACATCAATAGAATTTGTTATATTTGGTAGTTTTGTTCCATACTCTGTTTTTGTAATAAGTTTTTTTTCAAATCCAATCAAGTCTCCAAATTCTGTTCCTCTTAGATCTAATTGATAATCACCCTCAATTGATACTAACACTCGATAGGTGGATAGTATAAATGATATATTAATTGAATAAGTTTTATTTCCACTTGAGCCTGATGAGTGAGATTTTTGATCCATATACTGATGAATATAATCATTAATATCTGAGTAGGAATACATTCCATCTGTAAAAGTAATTGTTTGCCAAGTGGATCCATCGTGAGTATATTTAATCTTATTATTTTTATAATCACTTCTAATGTTGTACCAAGAGTAAGTCATGGACAACCTATCAAGAGCAAGTTGATGTTTTTTTTCAGGGTCAAGTTTTAAAGAAGGATTAAACTTAATAGTAAAATCACCAGGTCTGCTTGTTCCTCTTTTTTCCCTATTTATTGAGGAAATATGAATAGCTTGTTCTTCCATTTATCTAATTGTTATATAAGTTTTTAGTAAATGATTTAGTTGTTTTTTTGATATTACTTTCATTTGGTTTAGAAGATGTGCTATTTGAGAAAACTCAGGTATCACACCATTATTACCAGCTAGAATTGATCCACCGAGTAATTCAAGTCTGTCAAGAAGTTGATGTGGGTTGTTAAAGTAAATCATTCCAGAGCCAGATTTTGTTTTATAATACTTAAGATTACTTAAGTTTGTTGAATATATGCTTAATATGTTATAATTTTTTATGTTTTTTAATGTTTCTTTTTGTGGTTTTTTACTTTTTGGTTGAGCTAAAAAATAACCGTTTTCTTCTCGTACAAAATCTGCGGTGTTTTTTAATCTTTTATTAAACTCTTCTAAATCAATATTAACATCTTCAATTACTTTATCAATGGTAGAAACATCTTCTTTAAAATATTCGGAAGGAAGTTTGTGATATTCGTTAATTTTAAGTATATCTTGTGCTTCTTTATTCAATAAATATCTATCTAGATCTTCAGTTGTAAATTTTGCTAATTGTGGTTTTACATCTTCTTTACCTTTTGCACTTGCTTCACCACTTGCTTCACCACTTGCTTCACCACTTGCTTCACCACTTGCTTCACCACTAGCACTACCACTAGGTAATTTAGCAAACTTAATTTTTTCTAATCCTTGAGTTATAGCAAGTCTGTTTTGATTAAGACCTTGAGTAAGAGCAAGTTGATTAGCTTGAAGTTGTGCTAAAGTTTTATTTTGCTGCTCATCAATACTTTTTTTAACACTCTCTTGAGACTCAATAAGTGGTTTAAATGTTTCTGTAAAACCTTCTCTCATATTTTGTTTTTGCCATTTTGTTTCTTTTATAACATTTCTCACTTGTCTAGTCAAAGAGTCAGCCTCAATTTTATTTCTTGCAAGTTTTTTATACTCTTCAATATCCATTTTTATATATTAATTAAATAAAAAATTTTATGTAAAAATATCTTAATCATTAGATAAAAATCCAGTTTTTTTTTTATACTGTAATAGATCTTTCAAATTTGATAAGTAAATTCTTAATATGTTATGATTTGATATATCCTTTAATATTTTTTTATTTATACTCTTATCTTTTGGTCTTGCTAAATAATAACCGTTTTGCCCAAAAAAATTAACATAATCTTTTATTTTTGTAGTATAATATTCTATTCTATCATAAACTTCTAAAAATAAAGTTTCAATATCAATATAATCATCTTCTAAATATTCAGAAGGTAGTTTATAAATTTTATTATGAGTGAGAGCAATTCTTGCATTATCGTCTAATAAATTTCTATCAATGTATTTTTTAATAAATTCTTTATATTTTTTAGAGTTTATATCTCTATAATCTTCATCTTCATCTTCTTCTTCATCTTCATCTTCATCTTCTTCTTCTTCTTTATCATCTTCTTCATCTTCATCTTTATCATCTTCATCTTTATCATCTTCATCTTTTTTTACGTAAAAATTATATTTTCCCTCATTTATAGTCAAAATTTTTTTAATAGCATCTTGAACTTCAATAAGTGGTTGAAATAAATCAATAAAACCTTCTCTCATATCTTGTTTTTTCCATTTTGTTATTTTTATAACATCTCTTACTTGCTGAATTAAAGCATCAGCTTCAATTTTATTTTTTGCAAATTTTTTGTATTCTTCAATATCCATTTATTTAATAATTAAACTACATATCAAATTTATATATTAATTAAATAAAAAATGGAAATACCAAACTATGATAGTTTAGATAACCCAGAAAAAAAATATAAACAGTTATTTCCTTATATGCCATCAGATACTTTTAGAATGTTAATTTGTGGAAACAGTGGAAGTGGTAAAACTAATTTGCTTTATCATATGTTAATTAAACCACTTTTATACTATGATGAGATTTATCTTTACGCACGTAATCTAGAACAGGATAAGTATCAAAAGTTAATTCAAAAAATGAGAGAATTAAGTCATAAAATGGGGTATGAAATACTAAATGTTAGTAATGATGAAATAATTCCAGTAACAGAAATGGAATATGAGGATAATCAAAAACTTGTAATATTTGATGATTACGTTTGTGATAAAAATCAAAGAGAACTTATTGATTATTTCATCCAAGGTCGTCATAAGAATTGTTCTGTAATATACTTAAGTCAATCATTTTACAAAACTCCAAAGGATATTCGATTAAATTGTTCTCACTACTGTCTTTACGAATTTCCATCATCGAGGGAAGCAAATCGTATATCATCAGAATTAGGAGTTGATAAAGAAACATATAGAACAGCAACAAAAAAACCATTTACATTTTTGTACATTGATAAGCCTAAAAAACGTATTGCTAAAAACTTTACTAGTAGTCTAAACTAATAAATAAAATGGGAATATTTAACGAACAAAAAGATAACTCATTTGCTAGAGGAATTCAAGGAGCCCCAGGAGTTGGATTTAATCTTACTTCTGATGGTGATTATGATATGGTAAATAAAAAAATAAGAAATGTTGGTACACCAACTGCTAATACTGATGCTGCTACAAAGAAGTATGTTGATGATAATTCTAGCGGGGCACCCAAAACATCAAGATTAACAGTTGATGCAAATATAGATATGAAAGACCGCTTTCGTATTTTAAACCTTAAACATCCAAATGATGCAGATGAGCCAGCAACAAAACAATATTCAGACAGTAATTTTCTTAATAGAGATGGATCAAGAACAATGATTGGCAATTTAAGCATGAATAATAATAAAATAACTAATGTTGGTAAACCAACAGCTAATAATGACGCAGCAAACAAAAAGTATGTGGATGATAAACCTTCCTCATCAACAAATCTAACAATTGATTCAAACATTGATATGAGAAATACATACCGAATTAAAAATCTAAGCACACCACTGGATGCAAAAGAACCTCCTACAAAAGAATATGTAGACAATACATTTCTTGATAGAGATGGTTCTTATCCAATGAAAGGTGATCTTAACATGGATAATCATAGAATTTTAAACCTACCAATTCCAATGGGTCCTAAACAACCAACACCATTAGCCTTTACAGATATAAAGTATCTACATGTTGGTGGAACAAATAAAATGTTAAACTCACTTAACATGAATAATAAACCTATAATTGGTCTAAGACCACCTTTTAATGATACAGATGCTGCAACCAAAAAGTATGTTGATGATAAAGGATTTACAACAGGTTATTTTAAAAAAGATGGAACGGATTATATGAGAGGAAACTTAAATATGAACAATAAAAAAATTATTAGATTAAGTAATCCAACCCAAGACAATGATGGTGTAAATAAAAGTTATGTTGATAGTCTAATTCATCACACTGCAGTTCAACCAAGTCATTACAACGATCAGTTTACTTTTCTTATGTCTAATGCAGCACAATGGACTGATGAAATAGATACTGGAACTAGTTTTGTTATATCAAAAATAGCAGACTTACCTCCTTCAAAAGGTAATTTTCATAACTATAACCACAAAGTAATTTATGTAAAAATAAACAAAAATTCTCAAGGTGGATATAAGTACAAAATGTCAGTTAACTTTTACAGATTAACCGCTAATGTTGATTACACACTATGTTTGGAAATACTAAACACTGACTATCAACTTTGGCATAAATCTCAAATAAGTGTAGACAGAGGAACTTCAACAGGATTATCAATTGAAAATGTAAGTGTAAAAAAACTTAGTCATAGATATACAGATGCAGCAAATCAAACACAATATATGTATTACCATAGAATAATAGTTAATTTTAAAAAGTTGTCAACTGGTAATAGGTTCTTTCTTCATTTTTTAGTTAATATACCACAAGAAGGAAGTGACTTGTCTGTTTATCCAAGACAGTTTTCAGGAGTTTATTTTGTTACTTATGGGATCGTGGGTAAAGTAAGCAATATCGACCCAGATAAAGTTTATGACTATCACACAGCATTTGATATCAAACCAACAGAAGTTACATACAATGTTGACATAAATACAAATAATAAAAAAATATTAAATATTGATCTTGATAAAAATAATAATAATAGTGCAGCAACAGTTGGAATGGTAAATGAGTTTAATACAGCAACAGTTGGAATTGTAAATAAAAATTTACCTTTTATAAAAAATTATGTTTACAGAAAATATTTTGAACATTTTTTTGACTTTAGCGATTCAAACTATTATGTTCTAAATAAAAGTTCAATTGGTGTTGTGTTTAATGCTTTGTCCTCTATTACAGGAAATTCTGCACAAAATATTACATTTCCAAGTAAAACAATGGATAACATAAAAGAAACTGGATTAAGAATAAATGATTATAAGATATCTTTTAAACCACCAATTAAAAATACAAGTTACACTTTATGTATTGTTTTTTCTCATTTTAAAAGAAATAATTTTAGTATAAAGAAATATGATGTGTCTAATGCAAATTCAAGACAACAACTTTTATTTTTATACTATTTATATGTGACTCGTGCACTAAACATAAGTATTGGTAATGTAAATAAAAATTTAGCAATACCAGGTAGTTTTAGTGGAAAAAAAATAGTTTTATGGTTAACAGAAAGTATTAATGATAATATTACAAAAGTTAATATAAGTAACTATTCCGCAGACTTAGACGCTAATATTGTAAGAACTTCAGCTAACCTTGAATTTGAATTTTCGTGTAAAGATTCAGTGATAGAAAAATTTATGTACTCTCCAAACTTTTACGACATTGACTCTTCAGTACATCATCATATATTACTACAAGAAAAGATAAACGGAAATTATGTATTATAGACTAAACTAAGATTATATACATAAAATAATAAAAATGAAAGATATTTTTGATTTTAATCACATAGACCCATCTCTATCAAAATCTGATATTAAAACATTAAAAGATTTTTACAGTTACTATCATAAAAAATATTGGTGTTTTAAAAATACTTATAAAAGTTATAAATTTCTTGATAATTTTTTTACAATATCTAGTATATGTTTGGTAGCAATAGGAACTATTACTGGAGGGGTTACACTTAATCCAATTATTCTCGGAGTTGTAAATGGAGCTGGTGTTATTATGACTGGAATTGGAAAAAAACAAAATTATAAGAGAAAAATTGAGATGACAAAAATTGCATACACTACTTATGAAAAAGTTCTTATTGAACTTCGAGCTGCGCTTAGAGGAGATGAGTGGAATAAACAAGAATTTGTAGATAAAATGAAACTAATAGATGAAATGATAATTGATCAAACTCCTGAACCGGATAAATTTATAGTAAAATATAATAATAAGTTTAATAAGTAGATTTATTATATAAAAATGTTAAAAACTATTGTTAATTATACCAACTTTTACTACCCCACAATTAAAAATATAAATGAAACAGAAGATATTATAAAAACAGCATTGGTGTATAGATTTTTATACGAACATTATGTAAAAGATTATATTTCACTTGAAACAATAATATATCGTTTAGATTTACAACCTATTAACTCTAATAGTTCGATAATTAAAAATCACCTGATATTTCATAGAGCATTTAAATCTTTTTACAAACATTACAAAGCTGGAAGAGGATGTGTTTATGTAATTGATTGTCCAGTAAAAAGTGAAGTTCTTGGGTATCTAACAGGTATTTTATACTGGATTTTTCATAAAAAAATAATATAATCATAGATAAAAAATGTCTTCTCTCATTATTTTTAAAAAAGATCTTGAAAAACTTGGTAAAAAAGTAATGAAAGAATTTTATGAATATTCACATGACAAAGAAATGTTAAGTTATCCTGAAGTAATGTTAAAAAGAAAATACTATGATTCATTCATTATCAAAGATTATTTATTAGATAAATTAAAAACTCTTAAAAATCCTCTAGAAGATGAATTTTATAAAAATTTGATGACTAAATTAAAAGATGAAAATCCTATATTAAAAGATGATAATGAATATGAAAATGTTACAAATTTGTTATCTAAATTAAAAGTTGATATTAAAGATGAAACTCTTGAAAATTTGTATTCTAAAGTAAAAACTGTGTGTGAAAATGAAACTCTTGAAAAAGCAACTATTAAAAAATTTTTTTCTCAATTAGAAGCTGAGATTAAAGATGAAACTCTTGATTTGGATTTTATTTATCATTGTTTAGACCAAATAAAATATAAAGTAAAAATAGATGAACAAATAGATTTTGAAATAAACGAAGATTTTTCTTATATGAAAAAAGCATTTATTAATTTGTATGATGTGTATCATTACGATTATACATATTTAGAAGATTAAATTTTTTTATACTAAAGTAGTATAAAAAATTATTTTATCAGTTCTTTATAAGTTCTTTATAAGTTTCCCACCAACTATCATAAGTTTCTAAAGTTTTAGGACTTATTTTAAGCTTTATACTCTTATACTTTTCACACCCCATTTCATCCAAAATTTTTTTTATTACATAAGTAATATTTATCATTCTCTTTCTAAAATATTGTTTGTTAATATGGGTCATAATGTAATTATCTATTTTTAATAATCTGTTGTAAAGTTCACATTTTTGTTCATCAGGAAGATCTATTAGTTTAGAAATCTGATTAACCTTTTTATCGTAGTAATACTTCCTGTGATAAATACTCTTTTTTCTATAATGTACCCTATCATAATCTTTCACATCATAAAATCCTAATACATGACCGTTTAACATTCCACATTCATAACATATTTTTTGACCAAAATCAAAGAAAAAAGATTCTGTATTTTTACAGCCTAAACATGAAGATACTGTTGACTTATCACCCTGACTTTCTTCTTTATAATTATGTAAAATATTGAGATATTTTTTTATTTCTTCTTCTGTATATGACATTTATTATATTTAATTATTTTATCTTAAAATATATTATCTGATAGCTAGAGTATGTATTTGATCGTTTAATACTTTTCTCTTATCATCTCTATTGCTTAGAGCTACTTTGTTAACCTCTTTAGAATATATATCATGTTTCTCACTTTTTATTATTTTCATAGTTCTCATTTCTTTTTCACCAGAAAATAAACATCTAACATAATCATCAAACGTTAATAACTTTTTTATCACATTTTTTTTTATTCCTTTACACTTTTTTAATTCTATTTCATCCTCAAGTTTATAGCTGTATAGATTAGGACGTAAACCAACAAAATGAGTTATCTGTTTTCCTGATGCTTCATCCTTAAACATACCAATCACTTTTTTGTTAACTCCTGTTAGTATACCAGAAGAATGATCTGTTGGATAATCACTAGTATCAAATTTATTTTTTATATCATAACATATATCTTTATAAAAATCTTTTGTTTTAATCTGATACATTAAACTGTCAGTATCTGTAAACAATAACTGAGCTTTTTTTCCATATTTATCTTTGATATAATTATAATGAAAATCAAACATTAGAGTTTTTGATAAGTCTAAAATTGCTTGACCAACATATACTGGTTTATTAAAATACACTTCTGTTTTTTTCATATGAATAGCAATAAGATTTCGATCAAATATTGTACATCTATCAAAGTTTGGACGACTTGATAGTTTTAATGCTTTTTTACGATCATCAACAAGTTCTATATTTTGTCGCTTTCTAATATTTTCTATTGTTTTACCAAAAACTGAATTGTTCATTAGTTTAAAAAAGTCTTTCTCAAAATTGTTTGCAGCAGATTTTCGAAGTTCTGTATTTTTTCTTATATATGGTTCCATCCAAGGAGACTGATAAAATGATATTCCTCTGTGAACAGCAGTAATTTTCATACCCAACTCAAGACATTGTCTAAGAGCTCTGTAATGAATAACATAATTTTTTCTTGGTTTAAAATGACATATCAGTTTTTCAACTTTATCAACCTTCATTGTCTCAGGTGCAAGAGGATAGTCATTATGAAGATCCCATAATTTTGGTGGATACTCCAAATCAACTTCAAAAATATACCCCTTCTTACCAGTATTCGCCATACTATTATTTGTTTTTTCTAAAATTTCCATCACCTTTTCCACTGTAATATTAGTTATCTGCTTAAAACCATGTGTTGGTAAATTTTGAGACATAGCCCAACCGTAAAGATTGTTTGCGTCCAAATATTGTATAAAAGATGATTTCTTTTCAGGATTATAATTTTTCATATATTTGTTATTAGCTTCTGCATACCTTTTTGATATGTGTGTTATTCCTCCACGAATACCACGCTCAATCATCATTAACATATCGTAATCACTTAATAATTCTAAACGCTGACTTGTTGTTTTCAAACATGCATCCCAAGCTAATCCAGGAGATGTGTAGTAATGAGCTGGATCTAGCTTGTAATGTTTAAGACAAGTTGCTCTAAAGTTTTCAAACACATCTGCTAAAAGCATGACATCAGATTTTAGGTAAAGATCGTGATAATCTCTTATTGTTTTACACCCAAATGTATTCCAAACTTTAATCGCATGTTTGTAATCTTCATCACTTATATCTTCATCATTTAATTTTGAATAAAACCCCTGTTTTGGTGGTAATTGTTTTTCAGATAATTTATCAATTGATGATACATAGTCATAAGGAAAAACTCCTTTACGAGTTAGTAATGAAGTGTTACTCTTAAAAGTATGTTTTGTAATATGAAAATCATCTTTGTTTAAATTTGAAACAAGATTGGCTAGTGATGTTTGCATAAATTTAAACGAGTCTATAAATCTTATTTCAAAATTTATTGGAATAATATCACCATTAATATGATTGTACTCTCCAACTTTAATAGTTTTAGAAAATGAAATATATTTTTCTTCAGTAGATGGTATACAACTAAGATCACCATCAATTTTAGCAAGTTGTTTAATAAATAAATGAGCATCATAACCCTGAAGATTGTGAAGTATAACTGGTAGTATTCTTGGTTTTTTACACATAAGATTACATTTGTTATGTGCTGCTCCACGGTACTCACCTGTAAAATGACAATGATCTCTAACTCTATCACAACCTAATTCACCACCACAAATATGACAATTAACCGCATTATTAAAATCTTCAATATTTTTTTTACTCATTACTAAAGGTTTTGGTTTACAATAAAAATCTTCATATATTCCTTTAGTAATTTCTGTAAGTTTTTCTACAAATATTTTAGCAATATCTTCATCATCTGATTGTTTTGTATAAATGATTGGTTTAATTCTTTTATTTACAACACCCTTTACATAAAAACAAAATCCTGATGGTTCATGTTTTTGATAGTTATAGTTGTAAGAATCTTTAGGATTGGGAGAACAGCTATTCATAGGCATAGTAAAACATTCAAAATCTGCATATACAACAAAAGGAATGGGAAGTTGTTTATCATAATTAGTAAAATGCAAATATGTTTTTGGACCTGGCATTTTTACAAATGATGTTTTATTACTAGAACAATATTTGATGTGTTTATCTAATAATTCTGGTTTTGTAAAATGACAAAGACATCTCTTACAAATATTAATTGGTTCATTTGTTCTTGAAGTAATTTGACTACGTACAAGACGGGAAAAGTTTTTAATTAATGAATAATGAAATTTACCATCTTCTTCATACAAAAATAAATCAATAGTATTTTTACAATCTTTCTCAGTCATTCTCAAAGGATAAATAGTCTGTCCTTCATTTGAAAAAACATTTACTCCTGGAAGATTTGGATTAAGTTTTTCAAATTTGTTAATGTCTTTTACTTTCATTGGAAATGTAATTCCTTTAGTATTAAGATCATTCTCATACTTTTTCAAATCTGTAAATCTACAATCATTCTTTTCTCTTGGATAAAGATAACGAAGTACTGACCAAATAAAACATTTATCATCTTTATTAATAATATTAACAATTGCTTTTTTTCTTATAATCCAATCTGGAAGAGGAGTATAAGAAGAACCTTTCATTGGTTTTAATTCTGTTGTATGAATTTCTAATTGTACAATTTCTTTAAAATACCACCCACTACCATTTTGTTGATAAATAGCTATATTTTCACTAATCTCTTTATAAGTACTTCTTAATATAACTTTTTCATCACTTGATTTAAAATTATTAAAAGTACTAGAATTAAAATATGATTTATCTTGAATATACATAAATTTATCACTATCTTTTGATATTTTTTCTTTCTTTTCCATCATACAAACTAAAACAAACCTTAATTTAGTATTACGATGATTTTTAATAAATTTTTTAATAGTATAATAATATTGTTCAAAAAAATGTTTCGGCAAATAACCCGGTTTTCCTTTTATAATATATTTTTTAGCAAATTCGTCTAAAGATGATTTTTCAACTTCAATTCCTTCTTCATGCTCCTTCATAGCTCTCTCAAGAGCTTTTCGTAAGTAAGGTGGGGTATCTTTTGAAATTTTTTTATTTTTTATACATTCCTCAAAATACTCCTCAAATGATTTTATCTTTTTTGGTTTAACTTTTGGTATAATTTTACCTTGTTTAATTTTATTTCCAATATTTCTCACTTTCTTTATTTCAGCAATTACTTTCATCTTTTTTTTCAAATCCTTATAATCTTTTCTAACTTTTTGTTTGTCTTGTGATAAAATCTTTTTTAATTCGTCCAAAGACAAACTCATAAGTTGTTTATTTGTAGATGATTTAGACATATCTTATATTATTAATTATTTTATTTTTTTAATTATCAATTTTTTACTACAGTGTAGTATAGGAAATGATTACTTCTGGCTCACTTTAACATTTTTTTCTGGCTCTTCGAACAAAAGAGCGACTACTTGAGAGCGAATGAGCGAGTAAGCGAGTAAGCGAGTGAAACGAGCGAAACGAGAGAAACGAGTGAATGAGAGAACAAGAGGAGCGACTTTGTGAGTTGAGCCAGAAAAAAATGTTAAAGTGAGCCAGAAGGAATCATTTCCTATACTACTAACGGTACATTTTCCTTCACAGCAACTGAGGATCACAAACCAAGTTTAGTGAAAAAAAGCGCAACTGGTGATAAGGTAAGACTAGGAAAATTAAAATTGTCAAGGTTATGACGAAGTGCTCGCCATTTGATTGCCGCATGTTACTCGAGAGAAAGGACTCCTATACACGTAAAAATTACGGACAGCTCTCTTGATCGAAAGAAACCACATCCCTTCAAACTCTCCTGTTCTGGACGAAAAGACTATTGAGTTAAAGATCCGTTTCGTTGAGATTCTTTTGTATGCTGCCCTACTGTTATTCCCCATGCGTAAAAGGTGGTACACGTATCACTATTATCATAGTGGTCAGGGGTTTGGCAGGTGATAGGCTTTGTTCGATGCGCACACCACTGTAATTTAACCCCCCCGAAATGCACACACTTGATTCCGTTCTTTTGTCTCGTGTATTATAAAGTTCAACTAAAGGATTGTAGTAAAAGCCTAATCGTCTTTAACTCTTCAACCCACAGCTGAGTCTAACAACAAAGGAAGTTCAAGTGGTTTTGGTCAATGAGATTGAGGGAGCGCACGTGCCTATGCTGTTAGTACGTTCGTCGATGAAAGCAAAGGCTATTGATTGGTCCGCTCAGGTAACATTCTTGAAGACCAAATCTTTCTTGACTTCAAATCGACTGTTATTAACTAAAAAAGCTCGCTCCGAGTGGCTTAAGTGCCTCAAAACAAAATTTGAAATCCACTGGTGTGTTTAATTTGCCCATTTAGTACAGGTAGTCGAACTGAGCTAATTGTCACCCGGTTAGTTAGCTCAGTTGGATAAGCGCCGGACTGCCAAACAGGAGGCGGCGGATTCGATCCCGGCCGAACCAACACTCAGGGTCTTTAAATAACTAAGGAGAAAGTGCTGCCTAATAATGTCATCTACAAATGGTTAGACCTTAGTCTTCTCGGACAAGGACGAAAAACCGTGGGCCCCATCTCACAGCCTTTGCTCATATAAAATTATATGGGACGATCAAAATGATGTTCGTAAAGAGTAGAGGATGTAGTCCCCGGTTTGGTGGTGTATCTCAAAGTCACTTCCACATCGGGGGGCTTTCGTAAGTAATGAATTGATTGCAAACAGCACCATAAACAGTCTGGCTAAGTCCCCCAACCGGTGTTGTACAATATCCATGAAAAGACCAAAGGGAAATAGATAATATCTAGTGATAGTTACAATTTACAACAAAGGGTTGTCTTTTATAAACCAGCTTAAAGTGGAGGGAGATGTGGCAGTTGAGATATCTTACTACAATGAATGTCTGGCTGCGTGGGAACCTCTTCTGGAACCAGTAATGATCGAGCAGGAGAAAACAATGTGGGAAGTACAGATTAAGGTAACTGACATCATTCTATTTGACAAAAGTTATAAAAATTCTAAAAATCTAAAACTTTAAACCACAAACCCTGTTAGCAAATTCCCTTTTTCCAGCTAAGGCACGCAAATTGTCTTGATGAAGCGTTCCAGTGTTTCGCAGCATAATAGCTGAAAGAATTAAGACCAGATTTGGTGCTATTCACCCTGGGTAAGGCCAATACATTTACTTCCCACAGATTGTAATTTCTTGTTCTGACACCAAGAAGACGATTAATTCTCGCTGGCGCTCTTTCCTGAAAACAACTGTTTATGATCATTATTGTATTCTAGCGTGTCTGAGGGCGCGCTCGTTCACTTTCTCTAGCTTGCTAGTGTTTCTGTCCCCACAATGGTGCCAGACTTGGCTGCAGTAAACTGAGGTAGGCAAAATATAGGCGCGATGAAGTTCTTCTTTACTTAGTTTTACAAGGTAAATTATTTTTGAACCTATTAAGAGAAGTTACCTGTTCCCCCACTTTACGACAAATATCGGGAATGTCGGCATCAAAATGGAGCCTGTTATCTAGTGTGACACCTAATAACATGATATCTTTAGAAATAGGGATCAGTTTGTCCGCACATCTGATAGTTGCACAATGATTAGTGTTTCCCTAAACCGGTACAGCGTGTTGGCTAAGTCCCTATTTATACCCTCCACGACGACCTGGGAATTGGGATTAGAAATGTGAATTTTCATGTCGTCCGCATTATTCATAAGCTTTTACTTCTCCATAGCAAAGTTGAGATCATTCATTTAATAACTGCGTCGCTTAGTGGAGGTGGGTGCCCGGGGTGTCCAGGGGATTCCACTTTTGGCACAGCAAGCCCCTATACAGAGTTACGCCCCCATGGCTGGCAAACCCGCGCCCTTCAGGCACCTGTCACTGATTTACCAGTGGAAGAATATAGTGGGGAAGGATTGTGCTACTTGATTTCGATTCCTAATAACTCCTTGTTCCTCGTGGAGAACAATTACGTCATCCTGCATGCGTTTTCTAGAATGCATAAAAGTCTGCAATGAACTGCAGAAATCCCCCGAGTTTCCCGCAGGTAAGCTGCAGCTGTTGGAAGTATTCAGTGATGGACGTATAGCTACGACACGGTCTCTAAGGCTCCTATGCGCTTCCCACTCGACGGCTGCCCTTGTTTTGTAGTATTTGCGTTTGATGGCGTTTCTTTTACCCATGGCTGATCTTATTTCTCGTGTTATGAAGTCTGACTATTCAGAAACTCCCTTGAGTTTCCTGGTAGAATCTCGCCAGCGAATGTAGAATGTTCGCCAGCGAGCATTACTCGTCTTCTTGATGTCAGAACAAGCAATTACAATCTGTGGCGAGTAAATGTATTAGCTTTACCCAGAATGAATAGTTCCAAATATGGTCTAAATTCTTTTAGCTGTTGTGCTGCGAAACACATGCACTGGAACGCTTTATCAGCTTTATTATGCGTGCCATAGCTGGAACTAAGAAATTTGCTAACGGGGTTCGTTGTTTAAAGTTTTTAGATTTTTAGAGTTTTGATAACTTCTGTCGTGAAATCAGAGCCGGGCACATGGCCATAGTTCTATCACGGAAGTTTTAAATTTCATTTTCAATTTTGTTGCCTTTAACTTCTTCAGTCGCCTTCTAATGTATTCTCTTCTATCGTCGGAGTCAGCGTGTTATTGACATGGGAGACTCAACTTTTGTTTAGGATTATGGAATATTTTGACACATGGAAGATAAGAAAAGAACGTTGTCAAAGGTTGTTTTTTTCGAAATCTCTGAAGCCCCTGTTAAGTGGAACAAACTATGCCCGTCATCTTTTGTCAAGTCACAAAATAATAGGAGATTATTCAGAAGGAGTCGTCCGTCTTGATATTCATTGTTGTAGACCAAAATATAATGACCTCAATTATTTCCAGTCTATGCTTTCCCTTTAAGGTATTTATGGCAGAAGGGTACGTGTCAAGTTTCTCCCCAAAGGATGTTCAATCTAGCGCTGGTCATGGCAAAGACACTAAAGACGGTTCAAAAAAGGCAGAAGAAGACAAGGATGTAGCTGACTCTGAAATTAAGCGTTTGACGCAGGGGCGATCAACATTTCGACGATTTTCCCGACGGTCTTCAAAGAAAGGGCCAGGAAGACGACGACGGTGAGTTGTGATCTTTCAAGTTTAATATTATGCTTTCTTTATGTCCTGGACTTGTGTTGGTGTATCTCTTAGGGATCCCATCACTTTACTAAGATACCCCCTTAGTAGTAAGGGAGGCTCCAGAAGGTCCCAACCAATCAGAGCGCAGCAAAAATTTTCTCGACCAATCAGCATCGAGTATTTAGCCCATGTGACTTCATTGACGTCACAATGCCCATATTTGGGCATAAAAATCACGTGACCCCACCCAAGAGGTGGATCCGCATACTTGGCATAGTTTTAAAGGACCGCGTAGAACCTGGGTACAAGCGGAACACTCAAAACAAAGCCCCAGTCCCCTCGCATTCCCCGGAAGTCCATAATAAAAACACACTCTATAGAGGTCAACATATTTATTACAAAGACAAAAATCGCGAGTATCCTATCTTACATCCGGGACGTGTGTGAGGTCCTAATGACGTCACGCCCTTGACTTTAATAAGTAAACATAAGAAAGGGTGTTTGCCACTTGGCTATGGAAGTCATGTGATGCGGATGTGGCCATGGAATATAATGATTGAATCCTGCGAAGGACCACGGTTTGAGTAAATGAAATTGTAAATTAGAATGAGCGGCTGAAACGAATTAAAAAGAGGGGTGATTAGAGCCAAGAAGCAAACTGAATCAGAAACACTCGACCATTGGCACGCACGAGGCGGTGTCTTACTGTCCAATGATTGACTGGAAAAACAAAAACAAAAAAGACTTGTTTACAATGTGGGACGTGTGTGACGCCCTCGTGGTGTCACGCCCGGAAAAGATTGTACACAAAACAATTCGATTAACATCCAGTCTTGGTTAAAATTAAAATGTTGTAAGATCCAAAGTGTTTCTAGGACAAAAATTAACGTTTTAGTTTGAACAGATAAAGTAAGCTGGACCATCCTTGATGATTGACAATACAAAGTTTGTGAGGGATAGGCCAGCTTCGGAAAATCATAACATCTTGTAAGACCCAAAAAGAATCTAAAAATAGTTTTGAAAAATAATCATGAACATCCAGCAGGGGTGGCGCCACCATGCAGACCTCCCCCTGCCGGGTGTTCAAAATTCCCAATCCATGCTGTCCATCATCGCACAGCCCCGACAAGGTTCATGGAGTTCGGACACGTGCCGTAAATAAATCCAGCACCGTTTGCAAACGAAATACAATCGTCCCGTTAAATTTTGGAGGGACCTGGAATGACGGTCTATCACCTCGGCAATGGCTGAAATAAGAAAGGGAGATAAATGGCTCGCATGACAAAATGAGAATCTGAAAAAAAATAAAAAACATGTTTTAAGGATGGGGTGGGTAGCCCATGCCTTGCAACATCTCGCACCAATAACAGGGCACGTGTAAGTCGCCGGCAAAACGAAAATTCAAATAACAACGACAACAAAGTAATTTAATGGGTCTCGGAAATGGAAGATGAATCCCCGATCCAGTGTACCACTGCACAATGCTGCCGAGGAAACACCATGCAGCGGAAGTACCATGAACCCTGTGGGTACTGAGAATGGTAAGCGAATCTACGAAAAAATTTAATAATAATAATGGGCTAAATTCATGAAGACTATGGATGATTACAGTATTGCACAAAATGATGAACAGTATGAATATGGTATCGTTGGTATACGGCAAGGATCCACCCCCATTCGTCCATCGTAGAATTCACATCTGAAACGTTTCATGAAGACTAATTACACATCGAACCGTACTATAATGACAACGCAATTGCACGGGTCTAATCCATCCTCCATAATGTTTTAATGTATGATGAAAGCCTACAAAGAGGTGGAAAGTCGAATCAAGACAGGAATACTGGTACGAAAAAAACCGGCTTGCAAAGGGCGGATCCATTGCGTATGATGACGCAACAAACAATGCGTGGCTGTAAAAAAAAAATTAATCTAAATTAATCCTCCTCTAAAAAACCTAACAGGGCTAAATCCGGTTCATCCACAGGACCTTGGCGCCGGAGAAACGAATTAATTCTATACGTCATGCGAAGGGGCCAATCATCCCAGTCTCGATGGTTGGGGTCCCCACTCTGCACAAACTCAACAATATCATCTTCAGTGAGGGACCCCTCCCTGTTACCGGCAATCACATCGTCTAACCGCAATCCCTCCATCATGCGTTCGCAATGATTACAGACCCCGCCAGGGGTGGGATGGGCGACCCACTGATAAATGTGACACACCGGCTGATTCTCCACATGCTCCCAAGAATCTAATAAAAAAATGAAAATCAACACGAACAGGCTGGGACCCAGAACCGCGCGGCCCAATTGAGTCGAGCTCGTCGAGGGCAAAGGCACAGGTGGATAGGCCACAACACGTCTCGTAAAAACGCAAACCCCTTGAACACGTCTAGGAATCAAAAAAGGGACATGAGGAAAAAAAGGGACCCACACACCCGAAAAAATCAAAGCCATGGCACTTACCAGCCATGCGGCGGCGATGGACCTCGTGGTCGAGTTTCCGGGCAACGGGGTGGTCCCACGGCAGCGTTTTGGCCCAATCCCGCAATTCTTCGTGGGTGCAGCGACGGAAAAAGGCGCGCAGGCATTCCTTGCCTATCGGGAGGCGGTCCAACATCTTTAGGGCTTCAAATAACATGGCGATTGGCATAGAGTACAGCACCAACGACGACAACGAACTCACCATTTTTGATCAGCGTGACTGAACAAACTGGAATGAACCCACACTAAGCGCGCAACGTGATTTAGAGACTCTTTCAGAGAACGTGATTGGTGGAGAGCCATCACGTGGGGTGTCTGAACACGTGAAGAGATTCTAGGGGGTACCCCCCATGGGTACACCTTATCCTCCCTGGACCAGGGGGTCTAGCGCGAGTGCGTGATTGGTGGAGACTGGAGGATAAACAAGGGAACACCACGGTGAGAGGTCAATCGCCTCATTGTTTGCGCTGTCAAGATGGACTGCCGAGGGTTAGTCGATCCCAACAACAAACCGTTTGGCCGCGTGTTGCCCTTAGAGGTCCAAGTGAAGATCATGTTTTGGGTCCATTGCTTTTACACTATAGACAAGCGAAAGAAGGTGGTACAGGAGTTGAAGGGTCTGCCCAAATGTGACCTCACAGGCTTCCCCCAACATCTGGGCGAAGATCGTTGGTGGAACCAAGTAGTGGTGCGGTTGCACGCCCCCAGAAAAAATGGCTGCCACCACTGCCACCGTCTCATGGATCACCGGTTATCGGTGAGTAAAAAATGTGTTTTGAATCTTCTTCTCATGACCTTGACTTTGAGAATTTTTTATGTCTGGGTTTCAGATTGGCATGATGACGGAGATGGCGCGTCAACCCCACAATCTCGACCGCTTATTGAACGAGGGCATTGCCTTTGTGATTGATACCTTCAAGGATCAGATCAATTGTCCCCTGGGTCAGCGCCCCGTCATGATTGGCAGGAGGAAACCCTCATACGACACGGTGGACAAAGTTATGAGACGCTTAGACTTGATTATGAATGTGATGTCAGCGATGAATTTTGTGGTCATCGATATTCATTAAAAAATAAAACAAAGGATGTGGTTTAGAACTGTGTTTTTTTATTGGTATTTGAATAAACGTTCCAGGGTGGGATAAATGACTTGGTCTTCTTCCCGCGTGCCTACAATGGCGGTCTTGTCCTGGAGGGTGGGGAGGGCAATATAGTCCTCGGTCATGCCTTCACAGGGTTGATAGTGACCTAGGGCGGGATTCCACCATAACCAGTCTTCCCGATCCACATCAAAGACATAGAGGGGTTTGCCTAAGAGCTGGGCCATGACCACACTCCAGCCTGTGCCGCCCAAGAGATGCTTGTGCAACGCGTCAAAATAACCCACGGCCAAGACTAAAGACGCGGGCTGGATCACGTGATAATTGCGTTGGATATACTGAAGGCTGATGGGATGATGCACTTGTCGACCCAATCGAAACGCGGCCTGGGTCACAGTGGGGGTAGCGGCGTCCAACTCCGATGGCGTCAAGGGCGCGAGAGACTTGGCTCGAGGGTGACAGGGTGGGATGACTACCACACACGCATGCCCATACAGCTGACATAATCGTTCCACGTGCGTGTCCACGCCTTTCGCACCGCCCGTGTAAATCGTCAGCGGCATGGTCTGTGAAAAATTAAAAACAGTGTTTAGGGCGAGATAATGGAGTCCAAGCCCATAAGGTATGCGGTTCATCGTCCGCGTACAACATGGGGGTTTGCCATTCCCGACACGTAACCGTTTGTTCGAAAATACGACGGGCATGGCGACAGTTGGAACAATTATCGGGAATCCAATCCAGGCCTTGCCCTTGAGCGAAGGCCTTGTCTTTGTCGTCCTTACAAGGGTTGCATAAGATCACATCCAACAGACGATCGCATCGTTTTTGCCACAAGACGCGTTGGGCATTGACTTGGTACAGGGTGGGTAAAACATGGGTTTGACGACGTAACCACCCACTCATTTGACAAACTCGGACATGCGCGCAATGATCATGCCAGACCCCACTTTCACGGGCTCCCTCGGTATGGTCCATGCACCAATTACGCCCCTGATCGTTCGTGGCCATCACATTGGCGGTAGCAATGGGAAGATTGGCCAAGTCCCTACACCCCTGTCCTTCCAAGACCACGAGGGGGGTCGACCTCTCTTGGCACAGTCGATACAGACCATTGAGGGTGAACACCCCGACTCGATTCCGTTGGGGGGTAAGGTACTGGTGACACCAACGGGTGAGATCATCCTGGATTTGCCGGTAGGGATGAAACTCGTGGCGGTTGTACGCCGTAGACGGTTCAAACGGCAACCCATGCACTGTCCGGGTCTGACGATCGACACGCCTCTTGGCCTTCTCGGATAATTGATCGTAGGACACACCATGGGGTAACAGGTATTTGAACAACACATGATGATGCCCTGTCCAGTCACACAAAGCCAGTTCTCGAATAATATACTCGTCTCGGGAAAGGGCAAACCCCTGACTGTACGCCAAAAGACCCACTTGGTTCAACGCCATGGTCGCCTACCGTCAAGAAGAGAGGACCGCGATGACTGAAAACACTCGTCGAACCACCCCGGATTTTATAACAGAATGCGTGGGCTCTGATTGGTGAACCCTCCGATCACACCACTCTCACGAGATCTCAAGTAGAGTCAGGATTGGTGGACACCAGATCGTATGAGGATCACGAGATGCCGGGACATGGGCTATAAAAGGCAGGCCAGATGTGCACCCCAATCATTCCGCTCAGGCATGGAACGTCAAGCCACTCAACCTGCTGCAGTGCCCTCAGGACGCAAACGACGCCGAGTGAGTAGTGGTAGTAAGAAACCCAAAGGGGAAAAAGAAGACATGAAAGCCACCCGTGAACACGAGATGACGTTGATCGGTTTGCCCCGAGCTGAAGCGGAGGCTGTAGAGAAGAAGGTGGAACCGAACCCTACCAATGAACTCGTGTGGGCCCTGAACGCCATACCCCGAGCAGACCCACCACCCACCCCTTCCCCCATCGTCTCACCCATTTCCTCCGTGAACGACTTGATGGAGGGCACCCTGAAAGAGTATGAGGAAGAGTGTCTAGAGGAAGGAACGTTTCGGACCGATCCTGCCAAGGAAGTCGGGGAATGGGAAGAACACGACCTCGACCAGATGGAGACCCAGTTGAACGAGCTCTTGTATGAAACGTGCCCCTTTCATCCTCATCGAATCCTCCAATGCGTTAACCCCGAGACCCAATTTGGCCAGTTGAGGTTCAAGTGCCCCCTAGCAGGTTGTCCCGTGTATTTGTTTGAAGATAGTCGGGAAATGATGATGGAGAAATTGAAAGAAGACACGCACCCTCAAGTCCGGGCCCGATTGCAACGAGGAGAGCTCAAGTGCAAATGTGGGTTGGTCCCTAGGATGAAATTGAGCCGGACCAGCAAGAATTACGAGAAGGTGTTTTTCAGTTGTGGGAGCTTTCTCCCAGGTCGAGACCCCTGTGGCTACTTTCAATGGCTCCATGGTCCGCTGTGGTCCCCCCGAGAGACAGCGCAACCCACCCTGAGACGATGGGTAAAAGACACACCCCCTGAGGTCCATAACTATGAGAAGGCGTCCGTCAGACCATGGGGCATGCCTGCCGACCCCCTGCTGAAAAACTCAGAGAGGGACTTTGTGGAGAGGCTTAGGCCGTGGACCAATCAGTTTGGGGAAGCCATCCAAACCAAGGAAAGGGAGCGGGAGAGGACGCGCCATTTGCATAAGAACTTTGGTAGCTCATGTTTGTTTTGAAAAAAAAATCATGTAGGTGTGTGAAAAAAAACTATTAAAGACCGAGATTGGCTACGAGTGTGTGTCAGTGTCTTGATGTCGTTGCCACGCGCTTACGAAGATCCCCAGCAACCCGGGGCCTTGGGCGGGGTCCAACCCTTTGCCCAAGCCCATAAATTGAAAACCCCACAAGCCCAAAAGATTCTCCAATCAGTGTTGAGTTATACCCTCCACAAACCCCGACGGACGCGGTTTCCCACCGCACCCACGTTGGTCTTTGACCAAGACGAACAATGGCAAATGGATTTGGTCGACATGCAAAAACTCCGTCGATGGAATCAGGGGAACAACTATTTGTTGACCGTGATCGACGTCTTGTCCAAGTATGCCTGGGCCGTCCCCATCAAATCCAAAAGCAGCACGGAGATGCTCCGAGGGTTGGACAAGATTCGTCGACAAGCCTCGCCGCGACGACCACTCCGCGTGCAGACGGATCAAGGCAAAGAATTTTTAAATAAAAAAGTACAAGCCTGGTTCAAGCAACAGGGGTGGCATCATTTTTACACGTATGGGGATAGCAAGGCCTCCGTGGTGGAACGATGGCATCGCACGTTGAAACAACGCATGTACCGGTATTTTACCGCGCACAATACGTTACGGTACGTGGACGTATTACAGCCCTTGATTCATACCTACAATCACACCCAGCATCGCAGTATTGGGCTGGCCCCGCATCAAGTCACCCCCAAAACGGTCCCGGAGGTGTGGGACCGACTCTACGGCGCGCGTTTGGAGCAACCGACCCCACCCCCTAAATGTCGCGTGGGGGATCGGGTGCGTCTCAATAAGAAACATCGTCCCTTCAAAAAAGGGTATTTGCCCGGGTGGACGGAAGAAGTGTTTGTGGTCACGCACGTTCGTCGTCATCCGATCGTCACGTATCGACTCAGTGAATGGGACGGTACGCCTATAAAAGGCACGTTTTACGAACCCGATATTCAAAAAGTACAAGTGTCGGACGACTCGTTATTTCGGGTCGAAAAAGTCTTGAAACGCCAAGGACGCCGGGTGTTGGTCCGGTGGAAAGGGTGGCCGGCCAAGTACGATAGTTGGATTCCCGCGCACCATGGTCCGCGTCAAAATCACGCCTCGAAAAAGAAAAAAGCGGGTACGGTTTCTCGATGAAGTGCAGGCGGATTCCAGCCGACCGCGCGCCAGTTACACCCCTTCGCCCTCCAGTGACGCTGACGTACTGAAATTAATTCAGAAGAAAGCGGCCGAACAACGGCGAACCCAACCGTGGTGGGAAAAATTGGCCAGTCCGACCAAGCAACAATGGGCGTACGCCAATGCCTACCATCGAGCCGAAGCGTATGCCAAGAAACGAGGGGCCTTGCGGTCCCCCACCAAGAAAAAACAACAACGCCGACGCGCCGGTCGTCATCCCCCGATGCGCAAGAAGAAACCCCCCAAACCCAAGACGTGCATGACCCTGATGGAGTTGGCCCGGGCTTTTCCCAACATTGCCCAGCAAGTGTGTTTTCATCCCAAACAATCGACCTTCAATTCCGTGGTAGGACGCGTCCCTCGCAGCAAACAGAAAGTGGCTCAATGGCTATAAAAGGACCCTGCCCCTGGTCAGAGGGGACCACTCCTCCTCCTCATCATGAGTGAGATTAAACGCCTGACGCTGGTCAGCGATCCCACCAACGAGTTTCCCAACAATGCCAACAACAGTTTCAAGGTGCGATTGCCCGAACGGATGGTGTTACCGGGCGCGGGGTGGCATGCCTCCTTGATGTCCCTGACGGTCCCGGATCAAGGCCAGAGCAATGCCGTCATTGCCACTGATCCTCATACCCAAGTCATTCAATTCAGTGTGACGTACTTGACGCGCAAATATGTGCTAGGGGAGTATCGACGGGTCAGTTTCAAGACCAAGGAGTACAGTGTGGAATTGGAAGACATCATGAGTACTAAACATCCTGTGACCTCCGGGAACCTGTTTCGGCAACGAGCGATGCAAGAAGTGCACAACATGACCATGGAGAAACTCATGTACGAACAAGATTATGCCAAGACCTTTGATGCGGATGAACGACCCCTAGTCAGTGTGAAAAAGAACTGGATGCCCATGATGACCTGGAAAGACAATGCCCTGATTTTACATGCAGTGCCTAAAGGAGAGTTGCTAAACGGCAACAAGACCAAAGCCACGAGCGCCTTTTCCCTGGATCTAGGGGTAGCGGAAAGGTTTGGCTTCATCGAAGAACCCGAAGGTGTGGTAGGGCATGTGCTGGGCCCCAATCTCCAATTCACTTGCCCCACCGTGACCTATGATGGCCAAACACCCCCCAAGGATCCCTCGAATCGAACGGACTATTATTGGGAAGGAGCGCATTATGCCGGGACGCAACCCACGGATTTGACCAGGGATGTGATGGATCGAATGTTTGTGGTGAAAAATAAAAGGCTTCATCTGTCCAGGATGGTGGAATGGCAGTTTAACAACCTGGATGCCTCGTTTGAAAAAGTGGTGGGGACTAGCAAACGCACCGTCATGGTCTATACCGATCTGGTGGAATCCACCGTCGTGGGCAGTGGCAAGTTTCCCCTGTTGCGGGAAGTGCAATTGTTGAGAACCGGCGAAGGGGAAAGCACGGTGGAACCCCTGCACCATCAATGGATCAAAGTGCGAGGACAACAATTGGATATTTTGGAAGTGGAGATTGCCAGTACCAGTGGACCCCTGGCCATCTTACCCCCAGGCAAAACCTTGGTGACCATCGGTCTCAAACAGCTATAAAAAGCCCTTCACGCCACGCGAGGATCCAAACAGCACCTCGACGTGAACCGACCAAAATGCGCGGAGGCAGTTTAAAGCGGTACCACACGCCTGTGGTCACCTCACAAGAGGGGAAAGGGTTAGCCGAAGACTTGATCAAACTGGCGGGGCCTATGATCCTACAACAAGCCCAAGCGGGATTACAAGATATTCAACGAGGCAAGAGTGCCGCGGAGACGTGGGCGGATCGACGTGGACAACTCACCCGTGGGTTGAAACGCAAAGCCCCCGCCATGGTGTGGGCAGGCGGCAAACACCAAGCCAAAAAAACCTATAAAAGAGCCACGCAACGTATACGGGACATCTTTGGACGTTGAAAACAAGATGGTACGCGTGGGTGGTTTTCTCAAAACGCAAAATCGCATTCGACGGCAACGGGCCCGTGGACGGTTCATCTCGCCGTACCAAGTCGGGGGGACCATCTTTGGCAAGTCCATGACGGCGCGCTATCCCTGGATGCATACCTCCTCCCGCCTGACGGACCCCCTCGCCATGGAGAGGAGGATGCTTCGACAAATGCGCCGGATGAAAGGGGGCACGATTTTTGGCACGTCCACTCGCATGCACATGGGGGATCCCATGAGGGTCCTCGCGGCAGAGCAAGACAAAGTGAGAAGGAGACGTTGGCTCGGGCAACGGATGAAAGGGGGGGATCTCAGAAAAGTGTTATGGGCCAACCAAGCCAAAGCCAGGAGACAACGGAGGCGAAAGGGTATAAAAAGGGGGGAACGTTGAACCCCAGGGACAGACCGCATCATGTCGCTCCAACTGTTTGACGTGCCCGAGGTGGATTATCGGTACGAAGCCTCTCGGGACGTGGAGTTTCAACCCGCCTTGACGGGGATCCAGCCCATCACGTTCTCCATCCCGGGCTCCGACGATTATTACGATACCAATTCCCTTCGATTCAAAGTCAAAGTCCGTCTGACCAATCCAGCCGCGGGGTATACCGGCTTGGATGCAGGGCTGCTCATCTCTGATGCCAACGAATCGAGACATGTGTATTGCGTCAACAATTTTGGACACACCATTTTTCGAGATATCACCTTGAGCATGAATGGGGTCCTCATGACGGAACAGAGCAACACCTACCATTACAGAGCCTACCTAGAAACCCTCCTGAACTACAACCGAGAAGAAGGCGCCACCAAGTTAGCCCCTCAAGGATGGGTCAATCAGCTGAATGTGGTGAATGTCATGGGAGCCACTGCCGCCAATTCGGATGTCCCCACCAACGCCAATTGGAGTGGGAATGCAGAATTGCGTACCTTGACGAGCCGATTACTGACTGAACATTGGCACACCTTCCTCATCCGCCCTCATTTGCCACCCCTCCGAACAGGCAAATTATTGGTCCCCAATATCCAGATGGACTTTGAACTCTTCCTCAACCCCAACACCGTCTACATGATGGGCACCCCCAACAAAGGCACTTTAGTCGCCAAGAAATTTCCAGCCATTCACCCAGAAGACATCAAAGTCACCTTGTTGATGAGAAAAGTGACCTTGAATGCCAGTGTCTATGTGAGACTGCAGAAAGAAAGACAGTTGGGCAAACAAATTGCCCGCTACCCCGTAGTGCGGAGCGAAATCCGTACTTTTTCCTTCGATGGACGCACCACCCAGTGGGAACAAGACAATGCGTTTGTGGGTCGATTTCCTGACCGAGTGATGGTCGGATTATTGCATTCGGATGCCTTCAATGGAAACCTACAACGCTACCCCTTTGCCTTTGAAAAGTTTGGGGTCACCCAGATACGACAGACCTTGAATGGAGAAGAATACCCTTACAGAACCCTGCAATTGACAGGAGACCAAGCCTATGAAGATCTGCTGGGCTACGACCGATTTCTACAAGCCATGGGTGCCTACAATGAAGACAAGATCCCCATGCTACTGCCTGGAGATTGGGGCCAAGGCAAGAACTGCACGTTGTTCTTGTTCAACAATGTGCCCAGTGGAAAAGCCGATGATCCTCAGTATCGCAACCCCCGTCAATCGGGTAATACGCGACTGATCATTGATTTTGCTGCTGCAGTGGGACACAACATCACTGTGTTGGTCTGGAGCGAGTATGAAAACATGTATGAGATCAATCATATGGGAGGTATAAAATACAACATCAACGGCTGAAGTGGACTCAGAAGACAGAAGACACCGGGCATGGAGTTTGTGGCGCTCAGTGATAGGGTGCTGCGCACGTTGGCCCTAGAAGATCCCACCTTGCGACGCGTGTTTCACGGAGTGTACCCCGCCGACCAGTTACCCCGTTCACCCCCCAAGAGTATCCGTCAAGCCTACATTGTCAACACGGATCCAGCGGGAGAACCGGGACAACATTGGTTGGGTCTGTGGACGGAACAGAACAAGTGCGAAATCTTTGACAGTTATGGGCTGCCCCTGCACGTGTACACCCACCCCGACCTGCACCAATGGTGGAGTCAATGGAAGCACCTGATCCGCAGTGACCAGACCTTGCAAGCCTTGGATAGTCAGACCTGTGGCCATTATGCGTTATTTTTCCTGAAAGCCCGAGCCCAAGGCCAGTCCTATCAAGACTTTTTGGGACAATGGAGTTGCGACAATTTAGTGTTGAATGATCAGAAAGTGGCCGAGCGGTTGAAACGGGTGATTAAACAAGAAGTCCAAGATGAAGTCGATGCCCGCCGAGAGGAGGGAGGGCAAAAGAATGTGAGCCGCCAGGCCTTTATGCTTTGTAATCCTTGTGAGTGTTGAAATAAAAAAACACCATAAAACGAGATGTGTGGTGATCGAGGGGTCATTTCATCATGATTACGCGAGGGGATGTCCAGCGGGTGATTGACGCTTTCCTATTAGAAGAAACCCTGTATTGGTGGTCCCACCCCATTGAACGGGTGAACACCGTCCAAGGGGTGGATGCTTGGGATGGGTATCATTGGCTCATAGCCCGCCAACTGGCGCAAGACCAAGATTGGGTGTCCCTCAAACAGTACATGGACACCATACAAGAAACGCATTTAAGAGAGACGATGGAACACCTGATTCAGTTCGAATCGCCACGCCTCTACCGCGAGTATTGGACGGCATGCCTAGACGACGACGGCAGCGCGCTTCCTCCCGACGACCCCGCTTTCGTCAAAACGGACGTGGCATCATGAGCGTGTTGGCCAAAGCGGCCAAGATTGGCTATAAATTGGGACGAAGCAAACGGTATAAACGCATGGGCGCGAAAGGAGCCACGGGTCATTATCGACGTCTGCCTCGACCGTGGGAAGGATGATCCGACAGCCCAGTAGTGTGATTATCGCGGGTCCGTCGGGCAGTGGCAAGAGCGAGTTAGTGGAACAATGGTTACGGGACCTCAACGTGTTTCAAGTTAAACCCAAGAAGATCGTCTACGCGTACGACCGATGGCAACCCCGGTTTGAGCGTATGCAAAAGAAAGAGGGAATTCAATTTCATCGCGGGTTACCGGACCCCCGTCATTTAACCCAATGGTTTGGTCGGACGCGTGGTGGCGTGCTGGTCTTGGACGATCTGATGGAAGAAGGGGGACAGGACAAACGCGTGTTGGATTTGTTCACCAAAGATTCCCATCATCGCAACATTACCGTGTTGTATTTGACGCAAGATTTATTCCCACCGGGTAAATTTGCCAAGACCATTAATCGCAACGCGCATTACATTGTGGCCTTCAAGAACCCTCGGGATCAAACGGGCATACGCACTATTTTACTGCAAGCCTTTCCCGACCGATGGCGTCAAGTCTTGCGCCTATTTAAACGCATCACGTCCCGTCCCTTTGGCTATTTGATGTTGGATGTGCATCCGGCGTCGGATGATCGATACCGCTTGTGGAGTCATTTAACGCGCCGAGAAGGCAAGGCGCAAGTCCATACCCTGCCCGTGGATGTCCCTGCCGTTCGAAAACGAACTGCAACGAGAACTCGCCCGGGTCCGTCGGCAAAGAGAAGGCGGACAACAACGTGACTTATCGGAGCGCATGGATACCCCGACCTTCTCGCCTGCCGGGGTGGGGTCCCCGACCTCGCCCTCGGTACTTCGGGACCTTAGTACTATGACGGACATGGTGGCTGAATTGACCCAACCCGTCGATCGAGCCCAATTGGATCAAGAGATTGAGGATTTTAATTTGACCTACCCGGTCAATGTGGACGATGCCCTGAATGCCTTTACATTACCCCCCGTGGCAGGTACAGGCACGGCCCCGGCCACCACCACCACGGCACCGCCACCTCCACCACCACCACCCACGATCACCACCGCTCCTACCACGACCGCGACCCAAACCCGTCCCACTACGTCCACCCGCACACGTCCCACAGCCACTACCACCACCACCAGCTCTAGACGGCCCAGACCACGCCCTGTCACCACCGCCACGACCACCACGGCTCCCTCCCGCCCCTCCACGTCCCGACGTAGTGCTGGAGCCGGCACCAGGACCACCACCTCCACGGTGACGACCCCGACAGGTCGACCTACGGTGGCCGCCAAACAACCGCGACGACGACCCCGCGTGCCCTCTCCACCGTCCCCCGATTCCTCTCCACTGTCGGAGGATGAAGATGAAGATGACGATGACGATCGAGGACGAGGCTTAAGGCGACGGTTGGATTTGTTGAATGAAGATGCGCAAGAACGGGCGCGAGGGAGACGCATTCGCAATATCACGCATACCAATACCGTCACCACCGTGTATGAAGAGGGAGGCCGACCGTCGGTCCGTCGCACGTCCACGCGAACGTCCAGCCCCAGTCCGCCCCCTGTACCACCCCGCCGAGGCCGTGGCCGTGGCCGTGGCCGAGCCCGTGGACGGGGACGACGCTCGTGAACAAAAAGATATAAAAACAGGGGTCCTTCCTTTCACCGTCCCAAAAACCATGTGTGGCCAATGTCGACGTGGGATGGCCCTTCGACGCAAACGCAAACGCACCACGACCCGACGTCGAACCCACCAGCGAGGAGGAATCATTCCTCTGATTTTAATGGCCGGCAAAGCCCTCGTGTCGAGTGCAGTGAGCAGTGGAGCCAAATATGGTATCAAAAAAGCTTTGGAAAAGCCTAAGAAAAAAAAAAGAAATCGTCCAGCTAATATGACGTTCGAGGAAGAGCTAGCTATCCGCCGAGCCTTGGGACTATAAAAACAAGACACCCTGTGCAAAAGGTTCATCAGATGTTGTACGATCCATCATGCCACCCAAATGCCGACGCACCACGACTCGGCGTCGCCGACCCGCCAAACGACCACGGCGTATGACCTATAGTCAAGTGGGGGGGTGTCTCGCCTGGCCTGCCTATTGGGATTCTCAAAGCCGGGTATGGGGCCACTAAAGCCATCGGGGAGCATCAAACCAAGCGAGCCATCAAAATTGCCGACAAACGCCGACGAGACGTGGAATCTGGCAAACGGAAACGCTATGCGGGGGAATCGTTTAATTGTTCTATCATGTAATGAAAATGTATAAAAAGACCTGGGTGGACCTGAACAGGAGTTAGTTGGAGGATGGTCCGTGGACCCAATGGACGCCGACACCGTTATGTCCCCCGAAAACGACGCCGTCGACGCGGTCTGCAACGTGGAGGCGTGCTCCCCATGCTGGCAGTGGCTCTCTCGCCTGGGGCGTTCAAGAAGAAACGTCGACGGACGCATCCACGTTAGACGCGATCCAGTCCTCAAACAACGAAAAAAAGCCGTGACGTTCACGTTGGAATGGAACCCCAATTATGATTCATTGTTATGCCATCAGTGTCGCACTCATATGCAATGCTATTATCATGGCGAATTGTGTGGCAGGTGTGGAGCCCTTTTTACCATAAATAGACCTTGTTCGTTGCCTGAACTCAAGAGTCAGCATGGCGTGGCGTATGGAACGTCAAGCTCCGTTCTTGAAAAGTGTCTTACAAGAAGCCAATCAACATAAACGACAAGAATTGTTGCGGATGGCCAATGCGGATCAGATCAATGCCATCAGTGAATTAGTGATGAACACACTCCGTGGCACCGTACCCCGTTCTCGACAGACTATCACGTTGCTCAAACCGCATGCCCAAAGTTTACGCGCGATGGCCAAACCCGCGCATTCAGTGAAACGACGGCGCGCCATCATGATGGCTCAAACCGGCGGCGCTCTCTGGCCGGAACTCTACCGATGTTATAAACGTTGCATGCGCTAAAGGAGACACGTCAGTTGCACCATGGAACCCGAGATGGTGAGCACCACGGTGGACAACGCCCCGGCTTTTTTACAATTAAAAGAAAAGTACAAACAAGAATTGGTGGAAGACACTCGCTTGAGTAAAGCCGCGGATTTGGCGGCCAGACAACATGTGCTCCTGACCAGTGAGGTCCCGGATGCCTGGAAACGGCCTCAACTCAAAGCCGTGAGCCGTCAGTTACGCCATTGGACCAAAAAAGTGCGCCAACCCTTTGGAGCGCCCGCGGGGGGTGTGAGTGCTGCAGGGGCTATGACGCCCGGTGAGGAGGATGATTTTGAGGCGGGGCCGATGCAAGCGTGGTTCACGCAATTGGTGAAGGCCACCCAGGGTATAAAACAAGGCTCCACGCCTACTGGACCCAGAAAACCACCGGTCCCGCCTAAACCGAACATCACCCCCAGTGCTAAAAAGAAACTCAAGTTCACACCTCAAGTGAGTAGTGCTGAGTTGGCCCACGAGTTGCCTTTTTCAGGCAGGCCCGGTACAGCACCCTGGGAAACCCCTAAAGAACGAGTGGACTCCATCAAGAAAGCGGTTACGCGTGATATTCGCAAACGCACGACAGATTCTGCCAAAAAGAAAGCCGCCAGTATCGCCAAAAAGAAAGCCGCTGGGTTCGCCAAGAAAGCCTTGGATTGGAAATCGTGGAAAACCCCGTGATGGGCCGGAGACGTCGTGTGACAACCACTTTCCGTGCCCGATCGAGGCGACGACCACGACGATCGCAACGTGGGGGCAAATTATTTGATGTGCAAAACCTCCTCAACAAGACGGGGATTGAATTTCATTGGCCCGGTTATCAGTATATGGGCCCTGGCACTCATTTGAAAAAACGGTTGGCCCGTGGGGATCCCGGCATCAACCGGTTAGACAGGATTGCGAAAGTACATGACATGGATTATGATAAAGCCAAGACCTTGAAAGATAAATGGGTGGCGGATCGCAAGATGATTGCCAAGATTGATCAACTCCCTGGTAGTAAAACCCTGACGGAGCGTATTGTGAGACGCATTATGAAAACCAAACTGAGATTGGGCATGTAATTTAATAGAACACAGTCATTACACAATGGAAATGATTTAAACACATGGTTTAATAAAACTCACATTGTTCTTACAGATATTGTTGCAACTGTTGTAAGGCGTTGGAACGAGTCGATTGGACAGGGTCCTCGTCAAACTCGGAGTCGGACCAGTCTAACGGCCACCACGGGAGGGGAAAGGGACGTTCCAAATGTTCGGCCAAGCGTTGGTTTTGTTGAGCTTGGATCCGCTTCTGATACTTGTCTTTCTGTAACGCTCTCCACCCCTCTTCCCCCAAGGCTTGCTGTTTTTCGGCCCGGAGTTGTCGCCGCCGCTCATTCACGCGTTCTTTGTAGGCTTCGAAAGTTCCTTCCTCTTTCATTTTCTGCATCCAGTTTTTCTGGGCTTGGGCGTTTCTCTTTTTTACTTCACTCCGCTTTTCCTCCGACATGGCATAATAGCGTTTCATTCCATACTCTAGTTTTTTGGCTTTAAAGGCCTCGTACTCCCCTTTGGCTTTCAAGTTTGCCATGTGCTGGTGGTAGCGTCGACGATGGAGGGCCTTTACTTTTTCGATCCCGTTCACGGATGCATACATACGTTTCCGATACAGTTTTTGGGTCCGTTTGTTGGCCTCGGGGTCCCGTTTTTTTCGGTGCGATACTGGCGTATCCATAATTTAATTCCAGTAAACGGGAAGAACACACGTCCGCCAACGCTCGTAACTTTCGGAAGGGGCTCTCTTTGATTTGTCGATCCCTGGCACGACGGTCCCGTTGCTGTTGCACAATCTGCTCGCGGTGTTTGTGATAATAGTCTCGGTTCAGCAAGCGTACATAGGCCGCGTTTTTCGTTCGGTAGCGCAGACAGGCCAGTCGGTTGAGTTCTCGGGCTCGGGCTTCCTGTTCGGGGGTCGGCGCTGGTTTAGGTGGTTTAGGCGGTTTCACCTTTTTCTGGGCCGCTCGCTTTTCCCGTTTCTGCTGCAACAATCTTTCTTTGTTCTTGACGTACCACGCGTGTTTCAACTCTCTTGCTTTCTCAGGATTTTTGTTAGGCATATTCTCGAACGCAACTGACGTCTGTTCTGATGGACCGACTTTATCTAAGGTTCTATCGGCCAATCACCGATCTCGGTCCAGGCCTAGAGGCGATGGAAGAAGTCTGTACCCATGGGGGGGACCCCCCTCAATCTTCTTCTGGTCAATCAAACCCTCTCACCTGACTCTCACCTGAGCTGGGTCCACCAATCCCAGCGCAGGCGAGATCACGTGAGACGGTCTATAAAAGTCCACGTCCAGCGCGGGAAAATTCAAATGGTTTGTCGCTGTCATGGCGGAGGCGTATCCATTCAGTGATGATGACGAAGGGGATGCTCTATTGGATCGCGCCTATGATCGGTGGGAACAGTTGGGAGGGGCTGCTGTCCGTGGCCCTCTTTTTCAATTCATCATGCAACCCATTGGTCGACGACGCCGCTGGCGTGATGTGGTGGAGCGGGCGCAATTCAATGCGCAATTACGACAATTGCGGGATCCTGTGCCTGGAGATAATATTGGGTTGGCGTTGACTGAAGCACTTCATCAAGCCATTGAAACAGAACTGGGCCGCGAGCAACGACCTGCCCATCATTTTGTGAATTTTGCTATTACAGCGCATGGATTCACGCATGCTTATCAAACCGCCAATTTTACCGTGGGGGAATTTTTACAACGCACCGCCCGTTTGGATGAGATGTTGGCCACGTTAGCCGGCAAGTTGAACAGCAATGAAGCCTTCAACCCCGATCACGGGTTCCAAGTGGATGTGGTGTTTGTCTCCATGCCCGGCCCAGGAACAGGCCATTGTAAACAACGCAATGCCGGACGTCTATGTCTGGATCGAGAGAACAAGAAAAAGAAATGCATTATTACCATCAAAAACAGAGATGCCTTATGCTGTGCCCGCGCGATTGTCACTATGCGAGCCCACTGCCATAAAGATCAAGGCGTGGATGGGTTTCGCGACTGGGACAATCTCAAACGGGGGCGTCCTGTGCAGCAACGTCAAGCCCAGGCCCTCCATCAGCAAGCGGGAATCGCAGAGGGTCCCTGTGGTTTACCCGAACTCCGTCAATTTCAACAGGCGTTGGGGTCTCAGTATCAACTCTTGGTGATGACCCGGATGAAACCGTTTTTTCTCATCTTTAAAGGCCCTGATGCCCCCCATCAGATTCGTTTATTGAAATCCAACGATCATTTTGATGGTTGTACGTCTTTTCCGGCGTTTGTCAATCGCTCTTATTATTGTGTGGACTGTGAACGAGGGTTCAACACCAACGACCGGACCCATCACAGTTGTCAAGGGAAACGCTGCAAAGCATGCGGTCGATTTGATTGTCCAGATTATGTGCGTGGCACCCGCCCTACAGAGTATTGCCCCTTATGTCATCGCAAGTTTTATGGTGAGCAATGCAAGCGTCATCATGCGGACAGCCGGCAATGTCAATCCATCAAAACCTGTCTCAAGTGCCAGGCCCAGTACACCGTCGTCCCTAACCAACGTCACCAGTGTGGGTACGCCAAATGTCCCGTGTGTCACGAATGGGTGTCTATCCAATACCATAAGTGTTACATTCAACCCGTGGTCGAGAATGAGGAAGAGACTGAACCCACAGAGGAGGGGGGAGGTAGCATGGTGGCGCCACCCCCTCCCCTGTTTGTTTACGCCGATTTTGAAGCCATGCAGAATGCAGAAGGTGTGTTTGTGGCCAATTTGTTATGTTATTCGTCCAGTGAAGAAACGACCATTCATGTGTTGGACGGAGAGGATTGTGCCCTCCAATTTTTGCACGATTTGGATGATCTCACGGACCTCCTAGACAGCGAGGGCGAGCGGGAGATTCTCGTGGTGTTTCACAACTTGAAAGGGTTTGACGGCATGTTTATTTTGCATGAACTGTACCAGCAACAACGCGAGGTGGTGGATCAACTGACGGTGGGTGCCAAAGTGTTGTCCTTCAGGAGTGGACCCCTCAAATTCATTGACTCGTTGTGTTTCCTACCTATGCCGCTGGCCTCGTTTCCCAGCACCTTCAATTTGACTGAATTAAAGAAGGGTTTTTTTCCGCATTTGTTTAATACCCCGGATCATCAACAGTACGTGGGTCGGATCCCCGATTTGGAATTTTACGATCCTGAGGGTATGATGGCCAAAAAGAAAGACGAACTGACGCGTTGGCATGCGGAGCAAGTCCGTCGTAACGTGCGTTTTGATTTCCAGCAAGAGATGATCGAGTATTGTAAATCGGATGTGGCGCTGTTGAAAGCGGGATGTGAAGCCTTTCAACAAGAATTTGAACAGCAGGCTGGTTTCAATCCTATGGCTAAATGCATCACCATCGCCAGTGCCTGCAATCTCTATTGGCGCAAGCACCATTTGACCCCCGACACCATTGCCGTCGAACCGCTCCGGGGGTGGCGAGGCGCCCAAGTCAACCAATCCCTCAAGGCCCTGCAATGGTTGTATTATCAGGAACATCAAATTCCCAAAGAGGGGGCTAGTGCCGATCGCATTCGTCATGTCCGGAATGGGGGTGAGCAGTTTGTCCGGACCCTTGTGAACAGTTATTTTGTCGATGGCTACGATCCTCTGACCCGCACTGTTTATGAATTTCATGGGTGTCTCTACCATGGCTGTCCTCGCTGTTATCCCGTGAGAGATGCCAAACATTATGCCACACCGGATCGAACCGTGGAGGAACTGTATCAAGCCACGCTCTCCAAACGCATGGCTCTGCTCCGAGCAGGTTATACCGTCATCGAAATGTGGGAGTGTGAGTGGGACCGATTGGTGGCCACGGATGAAGCTGTCCAACGTTTCCTGACGTCGTTTGATTTGGTGGCACCTTTGGAACCCCGTGACGCCTTTTTTGGGGGACGCACCGGTGCGGTGGCTCTCCATGCCGTGGCTGGGGAAGGGGAGGAAATACGTTATGTGGATGTGACCTCCCTGTACCCATGGGTGAATAAGAACTGCCCTTACCCCATCGGTCATCCCAAGATCATCACCCAACCTGTCGACCAGTCCCTGGCGTCTTATTTTGGTGTGGCTACGGTGGACATTCTACCCCCGGCTGGTCTATTCCACCCCGTCTTGCCTGTACGCTGTGGTCAAAAACTCACCTTTCCTCTCTGCCGTGCCTGTGTCCAGACAGAGCAAGCCCAACCCATGTTGACCCGAACCCAGTATTGCCCTCATTCGGACGCCGATCGTACGCTACGTGGGACCTGGTGTACGCCCGAATTGGTCAAAGCGGTGGAAAAGGGGTACACCCTGATCAAAATCCATGAAGTCTGGCATTTTCCCCCCGAGCAGCGCCAAACAGGTCTTTTCGCTGATTACGTCAATACTTGGCTCAAACTCAAACAAGAATCCGCGGGGTGGCCCAGTTGGTGCCAGACCCTCGAGCAAAAACGCGAGTACATTCTTCGCTACCAGGAACGGGAAGGGATCCGACTGGACATTGCCAGTATTGCCAAAAACCCTGGTCGCAAGGCCACCGCCAAACTCATGTTGAATAGTTTTTGGGGCAAGTTTGGCGAGCGGATCAACAAACCCACCACCGTCACCGTTCAAAACCCCGCCCATTTGTTCAGCCTCGTTTCCGATGCAGCCCTCGATCTCAGTACGCTCCGCCTCTGTACCGACGATATTTTGGAAGCCGTCTACACCAGTGTCCAAGACAATGCCGTGAAAGGCACCAAGACCAATATCTTTGTGGCGGCGTTTACCACGTGTCATGCCCGATTGAAACTCTATGAGTCCCTTGACACTCTTCAACAACAAGTGCTTTACTATGATACCGACAGTGTGGTGTATAAGTGGCGTCCCGGTCAACCCAGCATTGCCACTGGGGATTTTCTAGGCGACATGACGGATGAATTGGATGGGGACGTCATCACCGAGTTCGTTTCGGGGGGCGCCAAGAATTATGGGTACACGACCCGTGGAGGTAAAGTGGTGTGCAAGGTCCGCGGTTTCACGTTGAATGTCCGGGGGTCGGCCATTCTTAATTTTCATACCATGAAAGAGAACATTCTCTCGGAATTAGACTCGCCTCAGGACACTCGCCGAAATTTGAACATTGTCAACCCCTATCATTTCACACGGGATTTGGAAAAGAAACACATTCAAGTGGTTCCGCGCGTGAAGCAGTATGGGTTGGTGTTTGACAAGCGCGTCCTCCAGGTGGCTACCCGATCCAGCTATCCCTATGGCTACGAGAGGATTGGGGACGAATTGGATCTTCTATTAGATTTGTAAAAAAGGGCGTGACGTCACTAGGACCTCACATACGTCCCGGATGTCATTTAGGGCACTGTCGAGATTTGTATTAAAAATGCTGTGGACCTCTATACAGTGTGTGTGTTTTTTATGGACTTCCGGGGAATGCGAGGGGACTGGGGTTGAATTGCGTATGCGTCCCGCTTGTACCCAGGTTCTACGCGGTACGGTCCATAAAACTATGCCAAGTATGCGGATCCACCTCTTGGGTGGGGTCACGTGATTTTTATGCCCAAATATGGGCATTGTGACGTCAATGAAGTCACATGGGCTAAATACTCGATGCTGATTGGTCGAGAAAATTTTTGCTGCGCTCTGATTGGTTGGGACCTTCTGGAGCCTCCCTTACTACTCCCCTTAGCATGGCGAGATGCCTCTCAGACATACTTCTAGAGGAAAGGCTATCAGAAAACCAAAGAGCTGCAACCGGCTTGGAAATCTCTACTTATACGCTTGCGCCCCAAGAGA
>NC_133201.1:43529041-43536541 GCF_958299795.1 Porites lutea
AGGAGGAAAAAGACAGAGAAACTGAGACCGTCGAATCCGTTGTGTCCTCAGAAGATGATAATGTTCTTTCCTTGACAGTAAGTGCGAATGTTTTATTCAGATCGTTCTCTTCAATAGGAGTTAACATCATTGTAGTACATTAAACTCTTTTATAAAGTTAAAAGTTAGAAGCCTTTCTGTTTTTACGGTTGAACTAGACATGAAATTTGCAACGATTAAAATTTTCCTTAAACAACTGAAAGGTAACTTTGCCTCATAAAGGGAGGTTAAGCAGCAACGAGGGCGAAAACGAAAACATCGATCACTTAAAAAGTGAAGTCGCGCTGCTTCAAACCTTATCGCGCTTATTCCTTCTCGTTCAATTCGTCAAATATTGGCACTTTTTTCTGGATTGAATTCTAAACGTTTGTATCAAAGTTCAGGAAAAGAAAAAGAAACTCGTTGTCTTGCGTTTACGTTCTCCACATAGCGTGAAATTAGGCAGTTTCGCGTTGTAGTCTTGCAGTGACGGCAAAGAAATGTACAAAAAGGCGTGATGCACGTGCATTGTTGTTGTTTTAACAATCTAATCCCACTGCTTTTTTGCTGTTCTCGTTGGCGTTGGCGTCGCCGTCGTTGTCTTTGCCGCTTAGCCTCCCTGAAGGTGTCCAATTCAAAACGCGTTCCCGGAAAGTGCTAACTTCTAATGTATTTGTGCACGTTGTTTTTAGGTCGACGGGTTTTACAATATCGCCGCCGTCTCTATTGCTCGTTCTGGATCATATTTACATGAACTTTCTCCAAAAGATGCCTCTCTTCGCGAGGTAATTAAGGTTTCTTAATGATGTATATGAACCATTCCGGTATATGTTGTTCGCATTTGGTCCCAGAAAGGTTATATTTCAACCTAAGTAGACCATGAAAACCCACCGTTCATACCCATTGGTCAGTGGTCGACAATAAAGACACTTTAGCAGCAGTCTTCAAAACATGGGAAGCACACCTAAAGCTATTATTTGATAGGTTTGCCAGCAACATTAGGGTTACTCAGTCGTTTCAGCTTCCCATAGTTATTTTATGCTTTCCTTTAAAAACAAATTTTATTGTCACTCTAATTTATTGTAGAAATGTCTTGAAACTATTTCACTTCGCCGTTTGAGCATTTTGAATTCATTTCTGTGATCTATTGAGATTTCTTTTACTAGTATTACCTTCCTTTTTAACACATGAGTGTGAGGACGACGTTTCTCGGAGAAGTGCGTGCGCGTGACAGGGAAGAAATTGTGCCCTCATCGCGCCGTTGCGATTGCCGTTTCCCACATGGACAAATTTAAACGTTTTATTATTACTTTCTTTTTTGTCAAAGGTAAACCACAAGTGGTACCTCGTTGTTCAGGTGCTGATCAAGAATGGTCGAAAAAGGGTCACGATTCGTTCTCCCTTGCAGGTAAGATAACCTGCGTACTTAAGTATGAACTACCAGCTTTGTGGTAGGTTGTCAGTAATGAGTGGTTCCAGAAAATATCCATACCCCCCCCCCCCACCCCCCACGGAGGGCAACGGAAATTGCGAGGGGGTGGGGGGTGGCCTCCCGAGATGTTTTTCCAAGGGGTCTGAGTAAGATTAGTGAGTTATTAATGAATAACAGCTTCTCTCTTGAGCGAGCTTTCAGTTATTTTACTCTTAACCGGTGTTTCAAAACAAGTGTTAATGTTCACTTTGGACATTTTTTATCTACGGTCGGCTCAATGCTTTTTCCACGGCTTACGCGATAGTTTTTTAAATACAATTTTCATCGGCTCATGAATATCTAGCTGTTGGGTTATTATACTTTTGATTCACCGTAATTTGGTCGTGTTCTAAGCGTTATTGTAACATGTTCTAACTGAAAGGAAGTTCAATGAAAATTTACTCGAACCTGAAAATCCCCAAACTCACCTGGTTTTAAACTTATGCCCGCATACATATTTGCCTGCCGACAACAAGGTAAGTATGAGTGGGCAATACACCTTTCCTTGGGGCTGAATCACGTCTCTCTAGTTATACACATTACCAGGTTGCCTTTCTTAGGGTTGCACACTATAGAACCATTCTTTCAGTCTGCAGGTATCTCGCCAGAGGTCCAAACCTGGTGGCATAATCTGCGCAGCCTATTTACATTGCAATCCCTTCTTGACCCTTGCATCTCTGCTGAGTTGCATCCGTGCCAGGGGAGTTGTTGTGCTTTAGTTGTTTGATTTCGCTCTTCACTTTCTCCTCTGTGAAGTCGTTGGTGTCAGCTGGAAGCAAGTCATCAGGGTTTTCATTGGTAGAATCCCAAGTTTGTTCTTTTGAATTGAGCATTCCCTGGAAGATTTAAGCCCATGGCGCGAGTTTGTCCTCCCCTTGACTTGCAGTGTCCCATTCATTTCGTTCACTTGTTCAGAACTCGTCTTCCGGCTACCAGTGACTTTCCTTGCACTCTGGGCAACTGCTCTGATGTCGTTAGGAGAGTCTTAAGAAAATTAAAGTTTCACCTCCCTGTTCTTCTCTGTGTACGTCTGATACAGTAGTTGACTGGTTGTCTTCCTACCAGTTGGGATTCTTAACCTGGTCATTTTCATTTAAATTTATTTGTTTCATTATCCCTAGAAATGCCTCATTAGGGGAGTGGATAATATAATTTTTTTTTTCATGTATTTGTTATGCCTCTTTCCTGTCTTTCCACATTTTCAATTTGTATAATTATGGTCACCCAGTTGGCTTAGCTTTTTAGCTTTTTTGGGTGTCCAACTACTGTATGTATTGTTATTAATAAATATACTTCTTGTAAATTCTTTTAGTTGTCTGTCTACAGTAGAAATAAATTTGTTGTTGTTGTGAATTTTTTGAGCTTCCAGTTGTGGCATATTGACTCTTAGTAAACATGAACTTTGTGCTTTCTTTCTGAAGTATTAATGAGTTTTTAAATACACGACATAAATATCTCTTTTGAAATAAGACGTGTATTCCATTCCAGAGTGCCAATGATACTCGAGACCTATTGTAAGCAGGGTCTTATAGGAGACCATAATTGACTCTAAAGAGCCTAGACGCTTTTCTCTGTTGACGCAGCCCCAAAGTAGGAATCTTTGACCCAGAGTTTTTGTATGAAAATGCACTCTGAAATGTTCATTATCGGCAGCCCATTATTATTATTATTATTATTATTATTATTATTATTATTATTTATTGATCTTGGTGCTTTGGGCCCCTATAACGTCAAACCTGAAGCCATTAGCCCCAAACGTTTTGGCATTAAGCCTAGTACCGTTAGGACAAAACTTCCCTTGTCGCCCTCTTGCTTGCCGTAGTAATTAAAGCTTCTTGGATGGAACTTCGTGCTTTGGAAAGTGAAGAAACGCGGACGAAGTCGGTGTAGCAGTCACTCGAAACATAACTGTGCCCCTAGTTATCCCTATGGTTTGAAACTATTACAGATCCAGAACAACCTTCAGCTTGCAGTGGACATTTTGGTGAAGAGTAAGGAATCACCGGGGTCAGTTTTAGAACTTTTCACTGTCGAACCAGGAGAAGCAAAGAACGTACCTTTATATACAGCTTACAAAGACGAGCTCTTTGTTAAACCAAGCAATACCAGGTAAGCAAAGTCAATATTATTTGGAAAGAGTAAACAAACAAACGAAGAACATAAAAGTTAGATAGAGACACAAACAGACAGGCAGGCGTTGATGGCGTTTGTCTTAATACGCTAGTTTTTTTGCTTTAGACAATGCGATGTATTATCGCAACGATAACTGTAAGCATTGAGAAAATTTTAAGAACATTTGCACAGTAACTCTTATGTGTAAACCGCCTTTACTTTTCTCTTAGTTTATGGCACTTTTGATGATTAATAATTTTTTTGTTGTAGAAAAAAAAATTGAAAAGGGAAGATGATTGGTACGTAAAAATTGTTCGTATTTCTGTAAAGTTGGATTTGTTTGGTTATTTGTCACAGTTATAATGTGTCATCCACTGCTTTATCATGGAGCAAGTTTTCTAAAGAAGGGCCAAGCTGTGTATTGATGTGTACTTCTGAGGAGGGCATGACGTCGCCACCAACTATTTACATCAAGGTACTAACGCCTGCGAGCTTAAGTTCCCCTTACAACTGTGCATAAATATTTTCTGAAAACATTGCATTTGAAGGTTATGTAACAAAATAATTCCTTGTTGACGATTAAATATTGTCGGAAATTCGTTCCTGGACAGTGTTTACTGACTGTGTAGAAGTAAACTATTCCAAGCCTTATAAGATAATCATATGAGTTTCTAGTTTTCCTAGCTTATTAAATTATTAGCTTTAGAGATGCCCCCTTTAGACTTATGCTAATAATGTTAAACATATTAGCTTTTTTATTTCCTGTTTAGGCGCTGTGCCAGACCGACAGTTTGAACAAGTTGCCTTCTGATCAAGGGTCTCCTCATCACGTGATCCACCTCTTCCCTCCCCTGGTGGTGCATAATAAATTACCTTTTGAACTTGAACTTTCAACTCAGGTAGGTTTGGTATGTTTCTACCATTAACATTATCTTTCATGTCTTAAGTTAACAGAAGTAAGTACTGTAGAGGCATTGTTATGCACAATAGTCTGCTCGTGAGCACCCGAATGAAAGTAGTGATAAAAGGTGTCCTGACAATATTATTCAAAGGTACCCTTAAATCAAGATAGATCGCAAGTGTTCATCGCGTAGAGAGACTAAAAACTAAGTCAGAAATGTTTCTCAATGTTTCGTTCAATCATCAGGAAAACGTTCTCTTTTTGCACGAACACTGTCTCATAGTAAGGGACGATTATTTGGGCTTTGATCCATGCTTAAAGGGTCATAACCTTTTGATGTGCAAAATCTGTAATTTATTGGCGTGCTTTCAAAAATTAGTTAGAACAAATTCGATCGTCAGATGATTAGTAAGCACGCAGTTCTTCTTTGTTAGCGGTTGCTATCCACTGTAGTTTACTATACTGATGCAAAAGACAGGTTTTTATCATCTTTGCTAATTAAAACAAAACGTTTCTTTGATATTCTTCAGGAAAAAGGGTGTAAAGATAAAGCTCTACATCCAGGGGATAAGCTAGCACTTGTCAACCTGTGTCCAGGAGACGCCTGTCACATGAAAATAACGGTACTGCTGGGATTTGTTTGAACCCGTCACTCACATGTGTCGCCCATGTCAACAAATGAGAAACACCAATGACAAATATCTCGACTTTTTTAACTGCTTAAAATAATACAGTTGAAACTACTTACTTACTGTACTTTCTCCCTACAATACGGATACCTGCCTTATCAGTTCTATTGGTCCTCAAGATATTTAAGTGTACCCTTTAGTGTCCTTATTATGGAGGTTTTACGCTAACAATCGTCAGAACAGTAGTACGGCTTAAGAGGTTTTACTTGATTGGTCACAGCAGGTAGTCGTCCACAGACTACTACTATGGTGTAAAAGTAATTGAATCCTGGTGTAAAGAGGGTTAATGATGACTTACAAAATCTGAATGGTCTTTGTGTTTTGTCGTTCTTATTTTTGTTTTTGTCGTCGTTGCCGAACTTGTAACTGATCTCGTAATTGAACCACAGCATCGTTCGTTGGGGAACAAGGGATGGCGCAGGGGTGAGAGCACTCGCCTCCCACCAATGTGGCTCGGGTTAGAATCCTGGCTTCGACGCCGTGTGGTGGGTTGAGTTTGTTGCTGATTCTCTCCCTTGCTCCAAGAGGTTTTTCTCCGGGTACTCCTTTTTTCCCCACTCCTTAAAAACCTTCAGTTCCAAATTCCAATTCGATCTGTAACGCACTGACACGTTTCAATAAGTGCTCCGTGGGTAAACAAATTACAATTTCCCTTTTTTTGTACACCGGAGGCATTTATTAGTTAACAGACTTTTGCCTTTTTACAAAGATGAAAGATTACAAAGAGGCCAATTGGGTTGGATTCTTGGCGGTTAAGAAAGAACACGAGAAGACTTTGGCACTGCTCATGAAGTCACAAGAAGAAGAACCAAGCACCATTGTAAGTTGGCGTTGTTTTCGTACCCCCTCTTATGCGTAGCTAGAGCTTTCACGAACAATTTAAGATCCTAAAGAAAAGTCACGGAAAGATGCGAGATGCTGTCAATTAAGGCAAAAACACCAACCCTAAACACTCAAACATATTCTATTCCAGCGAAACTTTTCACTTAGTTATTTCATTTCTCTTGTTCTTCACATTTGACTGTATTGTTTCACACCTTAGTTTTCTGTAAATGTGGTGACGTCAGTGTCGTCGCCGAAACGTCACATTTTAATGGCGTTACTTGTGTGCCAAACAGTGCCGCAAGATCTATCTTTATCAAAGATTTTTTTTTGCTATTTTTATCTTAGCTTCTCGGAGTACTCACCCTCCATCAGTCAGGGACGAGGGAAATGTTTATCTACTCTCCTTACTGGCTTATTAACAAAACTGGATTACACGTGGAATACAGAGTAAGTGAAATCGTGGAAAAAAACTAAAGTAGATATTGTGTAAAACTGGTGAAAACAATTTCCTACCTTCTTGGGGCTTTTTGCCCGAAAGAAAGATTGTTCCATTAAACAGCCGGTCGATGCTCTTTAGATTTATGTTGTTTGCACTTGACTCACGCGAGATCGTTGGAAACGGGTCAGCCAGGTTTTCATGTTCAACCAACATTTAATAGCACCTATTAGATCAATTGATTGGTTATATTTGTAAACAGGTTTCCAAGACAAAACGGGTATATTTCCAGTCTGCTGTAGAAAAGCATCCTCTTTTGTTCAATTTCATGGGAACGTCTAACAGAAAGGTGAGTTCCATGGTACTCAAGAACCAGTTCTTATGACCATAGATAACAACCGAGCACTTTGCCAGCAGAGTCTTTCTTTCTTTTGTCGATTTGAGAGAGACTCTGCATGAATCCGTTGAGATTTTTGTTGAGCATGCGTTGCATGTTACTAACATAGAGTTTCGAGCCCAGGGCTCATAGCCGTTCACTTGGTATGGCGGGCACAGTAATGACCATTGGATTATCAATAAACGGAAGTTGCACTCGAAAATCCAGTTTGACAAGAGAACATAAGATTGTCTAGTCCAGAAGCTCGGGCTGCGGTGACTTCAAGGGCTTGACGCGATTCAGACAAAACCTTTTTTTCTCTTCCGTAATCAAGAAGACAAAACGAGGCCATGCGCACAGGGTGGCAGCCGGGTAACTGCACTGTCAGTTCCACCGGCTATGACATTCTGATGGATCAATTTTGTCATTGAGCTAGTACATTTCTCCTTAAGTTGGTTATTGCCAGTTAATGCTTCAAAGATATTGTCCACCAGGGTCTTGATCATTGTAATAGGGTAAATTTCATTCTCATATTGAGTCTTGAACTACGCAAGTTAAAAGCGACACAAATGCTATCATTAAGAAACGTTAATTTAAGAAAGCCAGGCGAGTATTTGACCTTGGTTATTTGGTGACTGAATACTTGTTCGTCAGTTGTCCAATTATGACCAC